>NC_029788.2:3504578-3524225 GCF_000816755.2 Arachis ipaensis | reverse complement strand
AATTCATTGGTTCAACCGTGGTTCAACCGAAAAAACCGTTTTATAATGAACACCTGATTCTATAAAAATTCAATGAATAAAGTAACTGGTTCTAAACACTATTCTGCTGCATTTTTTTACTTATAAAGGGGATCATAAACAACTAGTTCTATGAATAAATAAACTACAATGATGATATGTAATGCCAAAAATAGGCCAATGATGAAATAATAAAGGGTTTCTCTCTTCAATTCTATGTTCAAGCTTGTAGCAAACCAAAATCAACAGAGTAATACCGTTGAAATAGTCTTCCTTCTTAATTCTTATATACCTCAAAGAATTTCCAATAAAATGAAAATTGAACACAATACACAGCTTTAAAACAAAAATAAAACAACACTCAAAAATCAATCACCTCTTCCAAACACAGCCTTAAAACAAAACAGAACAACATTCAGAGTATGAGCATTGACCACAAAAAATTTATTTCTGAAACAGAACAAAAACAGCAGAACAACATTCAGAATTTGAGCATTGAATTGATTTATGAAACAAAACAAAAACAGAAGAACAACATTCAGAGTTTGAGCATTGATAACAAAAAATTGATTTCCGAAACAAAACAAACAATTAACAAAACAATGAAAACAGGAATTTTTTTTCCTTCAGAAAAAGAAAACAATGAAAACATGAAGCATATAATAAATCAATGATCACCAATATCCAGCAAGAATCTCAAAGACAACAATAAATACACAACAACAATTTAGCAAATAAACAAGAACAAGACCTAAATAGAAAATCCAACAAATTAAATCGCAGAAACCTAACAATTTAGCAAATTAAAACAACAGCGCAGCCCAAAAATTTACCAGAACACTAATGCAAGTGGAATCATCATGCTAATATAATATGTTTTCTACAAAGATGCTATTTGTGCAGCTAAAATTTCCTAATTACTAAGATCCAATTATTCTAATTTCACATGCAATCAACTTACTAAATTTCTAAAAGCTAGAAATCATAAAACCAACCCGAAATATGGTTAAAGCATTTCATCAAACGTGTTGAGTGCGGTAAACTTAAAACAAAATAAGAGATTTCAAAGCTTAATATCAATGTCATAGAGAAGAGAACATAACAATTGTATACTTTAATCAGTCTATGAAAAAAATACAAACCACTACCAAATCAAATAATTATTTATTGTAATAGAAATAAGAAGTTGCAGAGTTTGAAGCAGAGTATTGGTGTTGTGTGAGTGTATTGTCTGGTGGCGGGTTTAGGGAACTCACGGCGGCGATAAAAGAGAGCAGTTCGACGGCTAGGTGGAGCGCGCGGGTTGGTCGCAGCGTTTGAAGCAGACCAACGTGGCTTCCAGACGAACGCGAATGCGAACCCGAACGGTGAACGCCGAGCAAACTTGAACAGCGAAGAACGCGAACGAAGACGACGGCTGAACGAAGACGCGAGCGTGAACGGCAAACAAACGGCGGCTGAACAGACAAAGACGACGGACGCCGAGCTCGAGGAAGCAACTGCGATCGGTGACAGCGAACAGGGGTTGAAGACTTGGAGCACGAGGGAAGCTAGATAGACGGACGGATGGCGGCAGTATGCCACTCCTTGCGGCGGTGGTGTAGGCTTACAGTGCTAGGGTTTTTTGGCTGAGTTTCTGTGAATGAAAGATAGGGAGGGAGAAAGGGAGAAAGAAACGAAGGGGCTTCAGAACCAAGGCCCAAGGGTGAAAGTAAGCCAAATTTGACAAAAACGACGCCGTTTCTTTTAAACCAGTCGGCAAGGTTCTGAAAACCGGTTCGAACCGGACGGTTGAACCGGTCGAACCGCTATCAATTACGACTCAGACAGAAGGCAAAACCGGCAAATTTCAAAACCGCCGTTGGATCGTTGAACCGGCTGAGAACCGGTCAATCGAACCAAACCGTGACCCGACCGGTTTTTGAATCTTAACAAAAACGCTGCGTTTCGCTGTGCAGCGATGGCAACCCTAAGTTCCATAACCCCTCTTCCTTCTAGTCTCCAGTAGGGGTGTTCAAATCCAAGCCGATCCAAATTAAACCGCTCATCCAATCCGATTCAAACCGAAAACCGATTAAAACCGCACTAATTCGGATTTGATTGGATTCTATTTTTTGCAAACCGCTGGATTGGATCGGCGGATCGGATCAGATTTCCAAAAAAAATTCATCCAATCCAAACCGCACCACACATAAATTAAGCGTTCGGATCGGATGACTTTTTCCCTTAAAACCGAACCAAACCGCACCGCGAACACCCCTATTCTCCAGCCTCCACAACGCGAAGCAGCAGTCCAAAGTCCAGACTCTAGCCCCAATTCGTCTCAACCTCATCGAAGCCACCGGTGCATGTCCGTCCAGCCACCGCCGCCGTCCCAACTTCGAGCTTTGAAGGCAACGGCGCAACGTCTATCCAGCCACCACTGTTTGAGCTTCGAAAATCGAATCCACTGTCGCCGGTCTCGCCTCTTGCCTCCGTCGCGCAGTCACTTCCTGCCGGTGCCAGCTCTGTTCCACACCACCACGTCGGCCACTGTCCCCAGCCACTTCCACACCCTCGCCAGCTCTGCCCTGTTCCATCCTTCCAGGATCCAGCTTCTAGCCTAGGTATTAATTTTTTTTTTTGTAATAATAATGTTGAATAATTGATTTATGTTACTCTGTTGCTGCTTTTTTTTAATTTCTGAATGTGAAATTGTGAAGGAAAATCAAATAATTGATTTTGTGTTGTTGAATATTGCTAAAAATGGATTTGATACTCTGTTGTTGCTTTTTTTAATTTCTAAATGTGAAATTGTGAATAGAAATCAAATAATTAATTTTGTGTTGAAATTATTGCTAAAAATGGATTTGTTACTCTATAGCTGTCATTGGAGCCATTCACACACCACTTTGGCCAAGCTCTCTACTAAAAGGCAAGAAGTTCTTTCTCCAGCAGGCAACATTGTTGAACAGGTCAATAATACACCAGAGTATTAATCTTGGGAGCTTCTTTTAACTTTTTTTCATCTGGGGTGGTGTTGTGATTGTTGTTGATGATGTTGAGACTTTTTTTTTTTGCAGACTATTGTTCAAATCAGAGTGGTGTTGGGTTGCTGGCATTTGTTGGGGGAGAATAGAGCACTGCAAGGTTACTCATCTGCACTGAGGATTGCTCAGCAGCGGCTCCGAAAAGAGCATGGTTGTGTCCCTCATAGAGAGATTCTATCAGGTAAACTTAAAAGTTACAATTTCTCAATTTGAGTGATGGCTAAGTAAAGTTGCATTCTTGTTTAGTATGTAGTTTATTTGCTTGTCAAAAAATTTGGAACTGAAGTTATGCATATTAATCAAAAGCCATATGATATGGTATAGTATGTTATGTGACACTAATTAATTGAAGAAATTGTATGTAAGACAAGTTTTGTTAGATGGGAATGATGTTAGGAGTTTGAAGCTAAAATGGTTGAGGTAGCAAATAGGACTAGTGAGTCAAGAACTGGCTTTGTTTGCGATAACAATTAGAGAAAACATGCTCTTAGAAAGATCTGATGCTGACCAAGTTGAGATTGAAGAAGCTACAAGAGTAGCCAATGCATTCTTTCATTATCAAACTTCCAGAGGGTTATGAAACACAAGTCAGCCAATATAGAGTTTCAATTTCTATTCTTATTTATTGGAATCAAAATTGTTTAATTTTTTGTATCATTGAAAATCTAGATGATGACTTGTAATTCTATGTTTAATTTTAGTTTTATAGTATATTTTGATAAGATCATATGGCTTTGGTCGATGACATTTCATGTAGTGTTTTAAATTTGGAAGATAGTTTAAGATATATATTAAACTATAATTATATTTTAAAATGTTTATTTATAATTTATTTATTATTTTATATTTTTTATTTCAAAATGGTTTTTTCGGTTGAATCACGGTTGGACCGGTTGAACCAATAAACCAGTAAACTAATAACTAAAACGGTTCGATGACCGGTTCGGTTCTCAGAACCTTGCCAGCTACTAGTATAAAATATTAAAATACATGTTAGAATATAAATACACATTAAAAATAAATTAAACTACTCATATATTTATACAGAAATACATTAGTAACTGATTTCAATAGTTAATTTTACGAAAAAGCTCTGCATCCATGTATTTTTTACATGGTTGTTAACCAAGTAATTTCCTCCACACGCACGTCTCCCACCCCTCACTCGTTTGTCATACACGCGCTACATATAACGTGCTGCAACCTAAAGTTTTGCTCAACGTAAACCTTATGCTGCAACGTAAACCTCCTTGCATTCTTCCTTATTGATCTGCATTGCCTTCGTCGTTCTCCTCTGGTCACGTTCATCTTCTCGTTTTCTTATTTCGATCTGGTTGCATTTATCTTCTTCCTATTCTTCTTCGTTTTCTTCTTCGATTTGCACTTTTGGATCGAAACAATAAATGACTCAACTTCAAATTAGGAGAGCAATTTGGATCACTCTTCTGAAACGAATCAAACTGACAAAGTTTGGATTATTCAATTTTGAATTGAATTAAATGGACGGATGTGTACTGAATTGAATTGAATTGATAATATGTAAATTGTAGGCAGAGTTATTTGAATTTGATTTTATATAATGGATTATGTTTCGTTCACTCAGTACTATACAATTGTTTCACCATGAGTACTGTGTTCGGTTCACCATGAGTACTGTGTTCGGTTCATTCTGCAAAAAGCTGTTTGAATTTGATTTTATATCATGGATTATGTTTCGTTCACTCAGTACTATACAATTGTATTGTGTTCGGTTCACCATGAGTATTGTGTTCGGTTCATTTTGCACTATTCAAAACTCTTCTTCCTTACCTTTTACTGCTTCTTCACCAGAGAGAGGAGGAAAAGACAAAAAAATACAGCAGCAACAACAACAAAAGAATGACGATATGGTTTCAGGATTTAGGATTTTAGGGTTTAGGGTTTATGAGTTCAAGGTTCAGTGTACAATGGTTCAGTGTGTTTCAAACTTTCGGTTCGTCCTGTGTATTAATTTCGGTTCACCGTGTTCATGGTTGAGGGTTTAAGGTTTAGGGGTCTAGGATTTAGAGTTCAAGGTTCAGGATTTTAGGGGTTTAGGGTTTACGATAGGGTTCAGGGTTTAGGGTTTAGGGTTTAGCATTCAGGGTTCAGAGTTTAGTGTTTGGGGTTCGTGTTCAAGGTTTAGGGTTTAGCGTTCAGAGTTCAGAGTTCAGAGTTCAAAGTTCAGAGTTTAGGGTTTAGGTTTTAGGGTTTAGGTTTTAGGGTGTAGGGTTTAGGTTTTAGGGATTTAGGTTTATGGGTTCAGGGTTCAGGGTTCAGGGTTCTGGTTTTAGTGTTTAGGGTTTAGGGTTTAGGGTTCAGTGTTTAGGGGTTCATAATTTTTTGGTAAACAGGAGAGCGATTTGGATTACTCTTCTGAAACGAATCAAACTGACAAAGTTTGGATTATTCAATTTTGAATCGAATTGAGTAGAATGCAATTGCTAATTTGAATTGAATTAAATGGACGGAGGTGTACTGAGTTGAATTGAATTGAATTGATAATATGTAAATTGTAGGCAGAGTTATTTGAATTTAATTTTATATAATGGATTATGTTTCGTTCACTCAGTATTATACAATTGTTTCACTATGAGTATTGTATTGGTTCATTCTGCAGAAAGCTGTTTGAATTTGATTTTATATAATGGATTATGTTTCGTTCACTCAGTACTATACAATTGTATTGTGTTCGGTTCACCATGAGTACTGTGTTTAGTTCATTTTGCACTATTCAAAACTCTTCTTCCTCACCTTCTACTGCTTCTTCACCAGAGCGAGAAGGAGGAAAAGACAAAAAAATACAGCAACAACAACAACAAAAGAATGACGATAAAGAGAAAACACATGAAGAAGAAGGAACGCGAAAAATGAGGAGAAGGAGGAGAAGGAGGAGAAGGAGGAATGCGAAGAAGAAGGCAAAGAAGCTCCGTGCGTAAACGAGCGTGAAAAGCGCGGGAAAAGAAGAAGAAGCGTGGGGGAGAAGAAGCGTTGGGTAAGAGCGATTTCGTGTGTGTTGGGCGCGTATATTTCACGTTTCGTTTAATGGTATTGGATTTTTTTGGTGTTGGGCCAACTTAGTTACATGGTTACATGGATGTGTAGCATCTCTGTTAATTTTAATATACGAATAACATTTTTAAAAAATAGTATAATATTATTAAAAATGCCCAAAAAATATCATAGTTATAAAGCAAAAACATAAATATAAACAGAAACAAATTAGTAGTTATTATTAGTCAATTGTAATATATGTTATTAGTTAATTGGAAGATGAAATTTATAGAATTCAATTATTTAATCTATTTAGAATTAAAGGTGATCGAGTACATTGCTTTAATAGCTAGAACAAGTGTGGTCGTATTAAAAAATTTAATTCGTGAGTATGAAATGTATTCCATGAAAAACTTGTGTGCAGGGTAATGGAAAACCACCCAAGACAACAGGGCACAAGTATAAGCTGAGTTTTTAGTTTTTACATGAAGACTGCAGTCAGTATGCTCTCAAATACGCATCATTTGCGATGTGGGGGGAGATGACTATCTGAGTTGACGATATAATCCGCCTCTCTTTTTTCCGTTATATTTAATATCATCCATGTTGTTATGAATCCTGGAGCTAATAGAGCGACCTTTCTTCAGTCTCATCATCCTAGGTTGGACCGAATACGGAACCCGTTATAGGATGGCCAGTCATCCTCGTGACCTATGGGTCGAAACTCTTATCTGTAAATATTAAAGATCGACTACATGCGATACACAGGATGTACATACCGCTTCCAATCAAGTCGTGCATGAGAACAAACTGCAAGAATGTGACGGCAAAGAACATGAAAAGCCTGAAAATACCCACAATTACACTTACCCTCATCAAGTAACACGTGATAATTCTATTGCATAGACCCAAGCACTCCCGCTAACTCTTTAACCGTGAATGTAGTCATCAACCGATTAAACTGATAAACATTCATAGTATTGACGTGTTTCGAGTTGAATTTTATGGCCTTCATCAACGTCTGTAAGAATACAACACCGACTTGAAGCTGGGCAAGGGCCTTTGAACCCTTCCTAGAAAAAAGTTATACTTCTACTCTAATTTTTTGTCTGTTTGAGTCTTTCAGTTCTGTATATTTTCTACTGCTTCCTTTGATGCCTTTTTTGTTTTAAAAAAATTAAATAAAAATAAATTTTATGCTCTGTAATTTCTTGATTTGTGATTCTCTTGTTGTATTTTTTTTTTTAAATTTAGATGCTATTAGGGTTTGATTCAGGTTTCTAGTTCTTGTAAAATTACTAGTGATCTGTTATGATTTGATTGTAGTTATTTTTCTTTTAAATTCTAGATTTTTTTCGGTATGCTATTTTTCGTATTTTAGAGTTAAGATATTAATATATTTTTTATTTTTTAATTTTCAAATTTTAAAGCATATTTTTATTTTTTGTTTTTTAATCGGATATATCCGATATCCGTTCGCAAATGTATAGATCAGATCGAATCTGAGTATAAAATGTGCGGATATTAGATCCGATCCGATAAATTTAGTACAAATCGAATCGAAATTTTGGCCACATCTGATCCGATCCAATCCGTGTGCAGCCCTACTTTATCCTAGGTAATAACCCTCGAACCAACCCTTTTATTTACATTGAATTCTGAGTTCTCTGTTCATAATGACTTTATGCATGCCTTAATTTTTTTCTTTTTTCATCTTTGCTCTAATGAATTGTTAATTAATTATCTTTGCTCTGATATATATAATATGTATACTTTTGAACTTGGATTATTGGTTGGATTATTCATTTCATTTTTGATGATTATCACTTATATTTTCTCAAGTATTATGTAATTATATGTTGCTCTAATACTTGTACTATAATGTTGGAATACTTATGGTGAGATTCTCTAAGATTTAAAATAATAGTTGAAAAGTCTTCACTCTAAATTCTTATTATCTTATGATGAGAATAATCAATCATTTTTAGAAATTATATTAGTTTCATCATTACCTAGGGGAAAGAATTTTGACTTCATATAGTTTAAAACTTTAAATTGTGTTTTGATAATTAACAAAAATAAATATAATTTAAAACTTTCAATAATTTACATTTAATTATTTTCTCAAGCTTTTAAGTAATAGAAAATTGAGTTATTTATTTCAAACTAGTCAAATATAAGACTTGAAAAAGACACCTTTATTGTATATATCATATACCAAACTAGCAAACACATATTAAAGTAGTTTTGACTAAATATTAACATATATCTTAATAGGATTTAGATTTTAAAGTTTAAAGAAGTCTTAGTTGTTTATAATCTTGTTGATTTATTGTCACACAAAATAAAAGGGGATAAAACCTAATTAACAAGAAATAATCGACTAAACTCGTATAAATACAATTATATATTTTATGAGTTAATAGTCAAATTAATTCTTAAAAAATAAGACATTGTTTAAATTTATCTTTAAAAGATAAATTAAATTGGTTCTTAAAAAATTACAAATTAATTATATTTGTTCTTTAGTCACTCCATTAATAATTTTTTTTAAAAATTGATGCAGTAAAACATTAATTGATAATATATATAATAATACCTAATATATCTAATTAGATATTGACCAAATATATTTATGAAAATTTATTAATTTAGTCATTTTTTCTAATTACAAAAATTTTATTTTCAATCTGACCTAGTGACTAAATTAATAGATTTTCTTAAATATATTTAGTTAACGTCCAATTGAACATGTTATGTGTCATGTATGTTATCAATTAATATTTTACATCATCCATCATTGACAAAATTATGAGTAGAGTAACTAAAGCACAAATATGATTAATTCGTAATATTTAAAGGACCAATTTAATTGAAAAAATCTTTTAGAAACGAATTTAAAAAATGTTTTTATCTTTCAGAAACTAATTTGACTATTAACCTTATATTTTATTGCTAGGATGAAAAATTATTTAAGTAGTGGCGTGGCTTGTAATTGTGATTTGTGTTTATACGCATAGGTAACGAATTTAGCGTTACCTGTTTCTATCTTTCTGTCATTTTCTCCTTCTCTAACATACATACATCACAATTTGAGTCTCCCAAATTCAAAAGAAATTCAAAGCTTCTTGCATTGACCCATGAAAATGCGACTTTAGGTACAGAAAATTCTTAAAAAATTTGCAGGGTGATCAAGGGGGGTTAGGGCCCTGCAAATTTGAATCGTAACCCCTTGAATACGAACATCATGGGGATGACAAAGGACAACGTAATTGGGTTTGTTTTGGCTGTGTCTTCCAGCATTTTTATTGGTTCAAGCTTTATAATTAAAAAGATGGGATTATTAAAAGCCGCCGGTAATGGCAAAAGAGCAGGTTCAATTCATTCGCCTTCCTTCCTTCCTTCATTCATTCATTATTTTCAAACATTGGAATAATCATTTTTATAATTTGATTAATTAGCCACGGGAGGCCATTCATACCTGACTGAACCGTTTTGGTGGGCCGGAATGATTTCAAGTGAGTCACCTTCTTTAATTATGTAAATAATTAATTAATTTAATTGATAAAGTTTATTTAATTAGCATTTTTTGTATTTGGTTGTAGTGATCGTTGGGGAAATAGCTAATTTTGCGGCATATGCATTTGCTCCTGCAATTCTTGTAACTCCTTTGGGAGCTTTAAGCATAATTTTCAGGTGAGAGCTGAGCATATAATAATGTATGTTATAATTAATTAATGTGATGATTATTAATTATGATTTAATGATGCAGTTCAGTGCTAGCTCAATTTATCTTACATGAGAAATTGCATATGTTTGGAAAGCTTGGATGTGCCTTGTGTGTGGTGGGGTCCATAACTATTGTTTTGCATGCCCCGCACGAGCGCGACATCCACTCCGTCAAGGAAATATGGGAGCTTGCTACAGAACCAGGTAATCTTTACGGATTCATAATTCATTCATTGTCTCCCAACACTCCTTAATTAAATTACACCATAAATAACTTTTTCAGATGAATCTATCAAGTATACGACCACTTCCTCAACTTCTCATGTCATATTTCTTGTCTAATAATTATTCAATACGCGTATTTTTTGTGTTGAGTTAGACGGTGTTTATTTTATTATGGAAAAGTATACGTAATCAACAATTTTTTTGAACAATATATGAACAATGTGAATTAATAGAGTTAAAAGAGTAAATTTAATTAATAGCATTAAATTAGGATATAGTATATTTTTATTTGATTGATGATTGTTTATATTATTTAAAATAGTCATTATTTACCTAACATTTCCCTTTTACTATACATGTAACACGCCCATTAAAATATGGACATCGTTTGGTTGTTGAGATATTGAATTTTGATAAATACAAAGACATATGAAAGATACATAAAATACATGTTTTTAGTGAGACACAAATGATACCATACTTGGATACAAATGATGAGATACGATTAATAAGTCTCACCCTTAAATATCTGTTTTGCCACATATATCCATCTCTGCCAGCCCCTCTCTCACCCCCTGCCTCTCTTTAAATATCTGTTTTTTTTTTTAGAAAACAATTGTTTAATTGATTGTTGAATTTAGTTTGTCTTTTCTTTTTTTTAAAAAAAAAAAAATAATTCTTGAATTAGATATATATATATATTTTTTTACTAGACAAGAAAGAAAAGAAAACAAAGAAAACAAAACAGAAGAGAGACGAAAGCCTCCTAAAAACAAGCAGATAAGTTCCTTGTAAGTAAGACCCAAAGCTCACCTAAGGCTCCAACAACTCAGTTTGAGGGATATTATTCACTGCTGCAAACTTTGCCATAGCATCCGTAACATGATTAGTTGATCTTTGAATTACCTTGACATCAGTTTTCCAATTCCAAGTCAAAATCTCATGAATTTTAGAAACCAAATTAAATCATAATTAGCACTTTGGATGTTAGTAAAACAGTTTTGAATTAGGAGAAAAGCTTTCAAATAGTCTATCTCACAAAAAATCTGTCTGTATCCTGCCTCCCACCCTGCCTCCCAAGCAAAAAGTAATCCTCTCCAAATAGCAAAAAGCTCACAACGAAGTACCGTTCCTAGCGGCAGAACTCCAATACAACCACATTGCCAGGCACCATCCGAGTTTCTAATAATACAGTCAAAACCAGCACAATCGTCATGGATATTAGCATCACTATTAATCTTAAACATCCCCCCAGGAGGAGGAGACCAAGATGAGCTCGGGCAAGATAAATGAACACCATTAAGCTTAGTGAACAAAGACTTTAATTCCTTATCAAATGGTAAGATTAACGTTATCACTTTACTAAAAAGCCAAGAACTCATAGGATTGAAAACATCATTATTTCTGTCTCTCCAAATCTACCAAAGACCAAAGAAGAAAAGAGTAGCATTGACATTCTTACATTCAAATATCCATTGTTTTAAGGATGGACAGTGAACATTGTTAAACTGTAAAGTTTGCCAAACTGTACTAACTTTTGGACAATCACGTAAATAATGAAGAACGGTTTCTGGAGCTAGGGAGCAACATGGGCATAAATCAGAAGAAAAAAAGTCAACGGTGATGTCTAAAAACAGTAATTGAAGAGTATTATGGAAGCAAAGCCAAACAAAAAATTTAAATTTCTCAAGTACCTGGGATCTCCAAAGCCAGAGCCACTCTTCATTCTCCTCCCATCCATATTTATGCTTGCAAAGCCATAAGTAACCACTACTAGAAGAGTAAATTTTTGAATTTGATGCATCCCATCTCCAACCTGCTATGTCCCTAGATTCCACATCAAGATTGTAAGAATTTATATTTAGAGACAAAACATCATGTATAGTAGTGTAAATTCCATTGAAATTCCAAAAACCATCTCTCCAAGTATTACCAATAGCAAGGTCAATATCTGCGATGTGAACATATATGGCAACTCATTTGCAACAGCACCTTCTCTTCTCCAAGAATCAAACCAAAAGGAACCATTTAGAGAACCAATACACCAAGAAAAACTCTCTTTCAAAACTTGATAAGCCTTCACAATACTTGTCCAAACATAGGAAGCATTCTTATAGGAGAACAAGTATCTGTGCTTATATTTAGTAGCAAGCATTTGAACCCAAAATTTTTCTGGACACTAAAAAAACTGTCAGACAAGTTTGCCTAACAAGGCTATATTGGTGCAGCTGTACAGGCAGGGTCTCTAATCCCAAGCTTACCAAACTTCTTCGGGGTGACTACCGTCCTCCAATTGACAAGACTCATATACCTTCCTTCAACCTGGCCCTTCCAAAGAAATCGGCGCATTAACAAAGATATCTTATTAGTAACATTGATAGGAAAGAACGAAACCTGTATTTGGTAAACTGGTAAAGAGGCCACTACTGAATTAATCAAACAGAGCCACCCGGCCCTATTCAAGAGATGCTCTTTCCAACTAGCAAGCTGACTCCTTATTTTATCCACGATACTATTAAAGGAAACTCTGGTTGGAGTGATTAATATTGACGCCGAGATACTTACCAAGATCCTGGGTGAATCTAATGGCAGAAACTCCGATGAACATCTCTTTCCTTTGATTAAAAATATTTTTGGAACAAAGAGTTCTGGATTTATCTAAATTAATTCTCATTCCGAAAGCTTTTCAAAATAAGTTGAGGGAATTCATAATAACTTGGACTTGGGATTTTCTGGCTTTGCAGAAAAGCAACAAATCATCAGCAAACATAAGATGGGAGACCCTAGGTCCTCCTTTAGAAATAGCCATTGGATCTCATATACCCATATCAACCTGATTAGTAATATAGCAAGCTAAACATTCCATACAAATAACAAACAAATAAGGGGACATAGGATCTCCTTGCCAAAAACCTTTCTTAGGAACAAACTTATCTAACCTGCTGTCATTCCAAAGAATTGAAAGAGAGAAAGCTTGGACACAGAACATGATAAGTTTGATAGTAGCAGTGAAAAAAGCAAAACCCCTAAGGAAATGCTCTAAGAACCTCCCGTCCACTCTATCATAAGCCTTCTCTAAATCGATTTTAAAGGCCAACGTTTCTTTGTGTGATTTTGTTTTCTTCATGAAATAATGGAGAATCTCGTGAGCAATGATAATATTCTCTGGAGCGCCCTTGCCTTAGATGAAACCGTTTTAAAAAGGTTCAATGATATCTGTCAAAAAAGATCGAAACGGGTTCACCAAAATTTTGAATTCATCACTCTTAAATTAAATTATTAGTTATATTTGGAAAAAAAAATTAGAATTATGATTCCACTCGTCCCAATTATCAATAAATTAAGAATTTCTCAATCAATAAAAAAAATTCCCGGCTTGAGCTTATTTCAGTGGATTAATTTTGATCAAGTAGTTAAAACTTAAAAGTATGCACCATTTTATTTTATTTTATTTTTTCTTTTAATTGGTTTTTATGAACAGGTTTTATTTTCTATGCCATTATTTGTGTGGCAATGATTTGCATTCTCATTTTCCGTTATGCGCCAACCCACGGACAGAAGTATATAGTGGTATATATTGGAATATGCTCACTCACGGGCTCACTCACGGTATATATAGGTTATGTGTGTGAAAGCAGTGGGAATGGCCTTGAAGCTTACATTTGAAGGGAATAATCAATTTAAATACTATCAAACTTGGTTATTCACGTTGGCCGTCGTTGGGTGTTGTCTCATGCAGATTAACTACTTAAACAAGGTAATAACATCGCCTATGTTCTTATTATAATACACTAGTGGAGCTTTAAAGAAAGAAAATTGGTAAACTAAGAACTTGGAAATTTAATCACCTGTTTTTTCATAGAATTATCATAGACTTAAGTATAATCCATTAGAAATATAAGATTTAAAATCTAACATTTTATGATGATATATTGTTGAGAAAATACTCAGTTTGATCCTGAAGTTACATTTGAATTTCAATTCAGTTCTTAAAGTTTTAATTGCCTCAATTTAGTCCCTAAACTTTTCAAATTGTAATTATGTTAGTCCCTGTGGTGATTTCCGTCACAGAGTCAATTGAAAAGTTTAGGGACTAAATTAAGACAATTAAAACTTTAAGGATTAAATTGAGAGTTTGAGATTCGAGTGTAATTTTAGAGACAAATTAAGTATTTTCTCTATATTGTTATATTAGAAGCCTACTATACGCACATGATCTATGTGCGACAAAAATCATAGCGCCAAGATAGTAAAGTTTCAGGTGACAAATGGGTTTGTCCGTCCCATTCTGTTGAGTTCTGTCTAAATAAATTTAAGTTTCTGACACTTGTTTAAGCGGATTAGTGAGCTAACTACTAAATCGACTTAACTTGGTTAGGTGGGTGGTGGCTTTAGTTCTGAGAAGTGAATTGATTTTTTTTAAAAATTTTTGCCAGAGAATTTTTTTAGAGTTAGACTAGGTTAATTTTGAAATTGATCTGTTTTTGGCTTATAGTATTAAAAAAAACCAACGAAAATAAAATTTAAATAACAAAATTTTAAAAGACAGAATTAACCTCAATGCATTTTTCTTCTCATTTATTATTTTTATCTTTTTTCATCTCACAAAATTTTAAAAACAAATAACAATGAAAATAAAATTTAAATATAATAGATCCTACTAATTGGTTTAACTTTTCTGTTTGATCTATTATTGTTCAAATTTTTCTGAGCTTTGATTTACTTAGTTATGTATAAAAGTAATTCCAACCCTAAATTTACAGAATTTAAAATGCACAAAAATGATTATTTATCGGTGTTAATCGGATCCCCTAATCAAATGTAACATATTCTATTATTTCTTTGGTCTGGAAAATTAAGTAACAAGTTCAAATTGGAAAAAATGTTTGCAGGCTTTGGACATCTTTAACACAAATGTGGTCTCTCCAGTTTACTACGTCATGTTTACTACACTTACCATCGTTGCCAGTATAATCATGTTTAAGGTGAATTATTTATGAGTAAATATTTCATCCGACCCTGACAATTATCTCGAAAGGACAACGAGAACCCCAGAAAAAAACACCAAATTCGGTCTCTAATCTTTTTTTGGGACTGATTAGCTCTGTGCCAAAAAAAATAACATTAACTTTTTTTTTGGCACAGAGATCTCGTTGTCCATTCGAAGTAATTGTTAGGGGTCGAGTTGAATTTTTTTTGTCAAGAGCTTCGTTGTCTTTTGAAGTAATTGTTAGGAATTATTTTAGGTTTTTCTCATTATTTATTTACTTTCCATGCCTTTTTCATCAATTGCATTATTTAGCTTTATTATTAGAGGGTTAGCTTTAAACACAATATTTTCGTTTTAGGTATTAATAATGAATGAAATATTTATAGTAGCAATATTTTGGTTCTTTTACTGTAGGATTGGGACCACTCAAGTGCACAACAGATTGCAACCGAATTGTGTGGTTTTGTCACAATTTTATCTGGGACATTCCTTCTTCACAAAACTAAGGATATGGGAAACCCACCACCAGAAGTTTCTAATATTTCAAAGTCAAGTGACGACCCTCCAGAAATTTGATTCATTTTTGTGTTTACATTACAGCAGCAATTTGCTATTATTCGATGTATATGTCATTAACATAATTCAATTAATTAATTGTTAAATTAATCGTTATTTAAACCGACTCCCACACGTTTTTACTCTAGAATATTTAATAATTACCAGTAATTTCAAGAATTTTTTATTTAAATAAATAAAATAAATATAATAATTATCGAAATAAATAATTTAAAAAATATTTATCGATTTAAATTTTTCAGTCTTATCTCGTTTACAGTCTAAACAGATAAGACACGTCATCTGCGACGTGTCTATCTCGTTTATACTGTAAACGAGATAGACTACTTATCTCGTTTATGCTGTAAATGAGATAAAGTCTGTCTGTACTTATAAATAGAAGTCGTTAACAGCGACAGTCTGGACCCCATTTTGACTGAGTCAACCTATTTCTCTCCTCTTTTGTCCCTTTCTTATCCTATTTTAGACTGATACGGTGATGGCGTGCCAGACAGGGAACGACGGAGATATCAACAGGCTGAACGATACATCGTATTACGCCGAGGCGGCCGATTTCGAGGTTAGTTGCGTTCTGTTTGTTTAATCTAAGAATGTGGTCATTGTTAGGATAGTCCTGAATTGGCAAGAATGTAGTTAAATAGTTTAGTAATAGGTCTCTAAAAGGAATTTAGAACTCTATTTGTTTGTGCAAGGTTGTTATGACTTACTTATTGGTTTTGAACTTTTTTTTTTCTTGTGCTAGGTTGTTAGTATTTATAACGTTCTAATTGTGAAAGGTATCCTGACATATGTAATTTAGAGACATGTGTAGGCTAGAAACATGGAAGTATGTTATTAATTAGAAGTAATTGTAAGTTAGATAGAAATATTTGCTTTGTATCACATGTTAAGCTTATCTAAACACAAAAAAAAAAAAAATAGTAAGAATTCAATAATGTGCATAAATTTATGATCATCTCTTTATAAGCCCGAATTTTTATTTTATCGTTCAGAGGCCTCGCCTTTTACTGCCCCGACAAGTGAGTCATACCCTTCCTCCACCGGACACCATCGTCTCGTATTGCTTTAGCCATATCTCAAACCTACTTAATATATCGTACAGAAGTATTGAAAAGTACAAGTAAAGTTGAGCTTACCAGTATCCGAGGTTCTGCCGAAGGGCTACACAGAGGCTCCATTGACACCCATTCTCATCTTGACGGCACTGCACATCTTACTTTAACCAATCCGATTCGATCATCTGGTACTCCGTACTCCTGCGAATACTGTAGTTCTTCACACCCTGAAGCACTGCCTCTCGGCTTCTAAACCTGTGGCCGACCCGAAACTCTACACCGCCGTCTAGGTTGTAATCATCTTCACCAGTGTCAGAAAACGGAGTCCTCTCATACATGGTGTCCAGATTCAGACCGTGATAGTGAGATGGCACTGCCGATAGCGCCGGAATTGGATGAGGTGGAGGCAAGACATGGCGCGCCACAATTTGGACAGGTGTCTCCGGAACACACTCATCCTCATCCCCACCCATCGGACGAGTCGCTGTCCACAATGTCCGCCACGTAATCCTCATCCGACTCCTCCTCGCCCTCGTTTGCCTCATCCACTAGAATGGCGACATAAATGGGCGGTGGTGCGAGAGGTCGGTCGTGCTGTACATAGGTCGAGTGTACGGAACTCCCATCACCACTGTGTCTCACCTCTGCGGAAAGCTCCATTACCTGCTCCACCATGATCCTCCCATGGATGTTGAACATCAGTCGCACATGCTCGTCCCCTTGAAGTTGAAATAGTCGAAACCGGAAGACTCTGTTACCCATGGGTGTCAGCAACCTATACGCCACCCTTTCGATTTTCCTCACTTCTGTACCATCGAACTTACTCAATATCAAACTCTTAAAATACGACAACGTATCCACACGCTGAGTGCGAAACAATATCGGATCCTCACACTCAAATGTCACCCCATTGTCGCCATTTCTCATACGACAATTGGGATAAACAAGCACAACTATGTATGGATTATTACTGGCCATTAATGCCTTGTATTCGTGAGAAATACGAGACAGAAAAATGATAGAAAAACTTTGTGAAAAATACCAAGAGTTACACATCCTTTTATAATTACTATGGTTGTCTTCTATATATCTCATGTTGAGTTAAGAAATTAACTAAATTAATTAATGACGACAAACATTAATTTATTGGGCAAATTAACTAATTAGTTTTAATTATTTTGGTTAAAATGATGCAGGCCAAAAATTCAATATTCAGTTGCAGCCCAAATTGAATGATAACAAAAACAAAGCTGGCGGGATACAAACCAATAAAAGCCCAAAGAAAACAAAGCAAGGAACCAACGGGCTGAACTTGTTTCAAACCCGATCCAAGCCCGTATCCATCATTCCAAGTTGATCCCACCAAGCTTCTCATACAAGATTGAAGTCTTCACTCTCTCTTATTGCTTCGGTCAGCAACAAGACACAAGAAAGAGAGCTTCGTCCTTCCTACTCATTTCAACAGAGAAGAAAGAAAGAGAAAGCTTATTCAGAAAGCAAATGTCTAATCATCCACATCAATCTCTATTAATCTAAGTCAGAAATTAAAAGGTGATTTATTTCCATTTGCATGCAACTTACTTTCTTCACTTCATCTCAAATCTTCTGCTTTACCATTTTTGGATAAATGGAAAAAGTGTTCTCTGATCTATACTGCTGTGAATCTATGGTTAAAAGTGTGTCTTGGGGATCAAGTTGTTTTTCAATGCCAAGATTTGGGATTACCATTGAAAATGTTTGTTTCTACTGCTCTGAGGCTTTCGATCAAGAAAGAAGGTCAGACTCAAACTTTCAATTTGGGGATTAACTGGAAAAAAGGTGATGTGGTGTGCTGGTGAAGCACACAGCTCGAGGGTTGACCTAGGAGCTAGAGCAACCCAGCAACATGCAAGGAGATAAAAGAAGATTTTTGTTCATTCAGAAGCTAAGGAGAGAAAACCAGAGTTAGGTAAGTTGTGTTCTGTGAAGAAGTTCCTCTATTTGGATAATGCTTTCTTTCAAAGAAGCATTCGGCCAATATTGAAGAACTAAATCTGAGGCTTGGAAATCTGGTTTATCACATAGCAAAGAGGCTGTTGATGAAGTCAATCTCCTTCATGTTTTACAGATTGTGATGTACTTTTCAATGTTTATCTTTCTGTAATTTCTTGAGTGAAAAGGCATATTGAGAGAGCTAAAAAAAAAGTCATGAGTGGAAAAAGGCTAAGTGATACACTTGAGAGAAAAGTCTAGAGTTATTTTCAGATTTCTTTAGGTATGTTTATGTCTTGTATCTTGTACCTGTAAGGTATCCCTTTCTTAGTTGGGTTAGCACTAAGAGTGAATAGTTAGGTATTAGCATTGCCAATGTCAAGTTAGGTTAGAACTTGAGTGTGAAAGGATTGTGTCAATCTTATGGAATTGGTGTATGTAATACGTTTAACTATAGTGGAAAACTGGACGTAGGTTGCATAACACAAGGCAACCGAACCAGGATACATGCTGGTGTTAGCTTCTCTCTTCTCTGCAATGTTCTGTTTTCTGATATTCATGAGACAAAAATAAATTATCTCATAAATTTCCGCTGCTGAGTTCAAACAGAATCAGAATTCAAAGTTTATTCTAAATGGTCATTTCAGTAACTTAAAAGGAAGGCATAGATTCAACCCCCTTCTCTAAGCCTACCACAACTTTCATCTCGTTTACATTGTAAACGAGACATATAAAATGTCATCTCGTTTACAGTGTAAATGAGATAAGACTAAAGAATTTAAATCGATAAATATTTTTAAAATTATTTATCTTGATAATTATTACATTTATTTTATTTAATTAAATAAAAATCCATTATTCCAACTATAGAATATCTAATTACCAGTTATTCTTTATTTCTCAAAATATGGTGAAAAATATTGTCACTTATAATAAAGGATAGTCAAACTATTTTGAAGTTATTTGATTTTTTTCATATATATATACATTCAAAAGATATTAATTAATAATGAATCTATTCTATTTAATTATTTAAATAATA
>NC_029788.2:3503580-3504469 GCF_000816755.2 Arachis ipaensis | reverse complement strand
GAAATCGCTACATGCCTACACTGTATATAAATTTGTAATTAGGTCTCATTATTAAAGAATATTAGATTTAACATAATATAATATACTTAAGCATATTCTCAAGTGGTGTCAGATAGGTTTAATGTGGCTACTGGCATAGGAATAGGTGCCATTGTGAGAAATAGGTGTCAGAAATGACATACGCTCTCACGTTCAAATAAAAAATAGAATGAGTGGTCCATCTATTTTTTTGTAGTTGTATCGTAATGCACGACATAATGATCTGTACAGATGTGTCAGACTGATTTCTCTAATTGTATAGTGAAATCGGTGAAAATCTCGAAATAAAGACAAAAATTTCGAGTTCAAAGAATTGGTAGATTTATCCAGAAATACGACTGTTCCGAGCACGCAAAAAATGTGAGCCCGAATATATCGCTCAATGGACTCCTCCGTGTCACACGATTTGGTGTCACTGTACCGTTGAACCCATACAAGATTTACCTTACCCAATATGTGATCGTCCGGACTGGACAACCGACCAAAACAAGCGAAGTAGTTCTCCACCAAAAAGTGGTTACTGCTGTCCGTTCTACCCGTGACGGGCTCCCTGTTAACCAGAAGACCAAGTATGTGTGTCACGTCTTCTAGCATTACAGTCACTTTGTTGACTGAAAGGTGAAACGTGTGAGTTTTCGGTCTCCATCGTTCTACCAAAGTACTCAAAAGTGCAGAATAACTTCTTATTTCGCCTACTCGCGAAACGTGCTGAAACCCAGTTAATACTAATGCCGCTACAACTATATCGTTAAAGGTTTCTGGCGGATCAAATTTTTTGGACAACAAATTTCTAATCTCTTACAAAAAAAAAATAATTATTAATATTACTTGACAACTATAATTAGTCTTA
>NC_029788.2:3499146-3503519 GCF_000816755.2 Arachis ipaensis | reverse complement strand
GAAAACACTAATAATAATATAATAATAACAATACTAATAATAATAATAATGTCACTAATAATAGTAATAATAATAATAAAAATACCAATAAAACTAACAACTAAACACAAATAAATAGTATATAAATAAATATATTTATTTGTTAAAAATAAAAAAATACTTATCCATTGAAGATGATCTAAATACTCAATAATATGTTTTTGAGGTAATGTAAAATCGTAAACCATTTTTTTCTCTTAATTTTATTCCTTATTCGCTTAAACTACTCTCTCTCCTTCCTGCTATTCTTCTTCCTCTCTTTCTTGCAACCAAAAGTCTCAAACCCTCCCTCCCTTACAACACAAAACGTTGAAACCCTCACCCCAAAAATACTGAAACCTTCTAAAAACCACGAACCCTCACCTTTGAAACAACCTCACTTGCGTTTTGCTTTTTAAAGACCCTATTCAGCCATCTTCCACAACACGTGTCGGACATGCAGGTTGTGTTTTGGGCAGTCTCAAGGTGGTCAAATGGCCAAACTTGTCTGCATGTAGGGGATATAGAACATGTTTTGGCAGTTGTTCTCCTCCATGTCAAACGTAACTTATGTTTTACAGTTGTTTTTTTTTTTCTTCATGCAAAACGTGACCTGCGTTTCGCAAATCTCTGCATGTTCAGATCCAGATATATGAATAACACACCATGCACCAATATTATTGGATAACACACTTTTTCACTCCATTTGTAAATTAATTTTTGGGTAAGTTGCTCAGTATTAGAGAGAATTCAATTTCAATGTTACTTTTTTTTTTTTTCAAAAACATCGATCAAAAGTCTGATTTGTATTTTTTTTTTCAAGTTAAATAATATAATTCGGTAAGTATAATTTTTGGACACCACCATATAACCAAAATAGAAATTGGTACCTCCAATTTCTTAAATTCCATAGCAGTGAAAATCACATCCTTTGCCTTATCTTTTTGTGATGCACATGCACATCGAGCATAATAAAAATAATAAGGTTGCATTTGAAATAGAAGCTGAGACTGAGAGATAGAGATTGTGAGACAGAGACTAAATTAAATTTAAATATTATATTTAATGTAAATTATACAGAATTAAGTTATGTGTAACATCTTAACTTTTAGCACGTCATGATCGTACCAAAGTGAGGCGTTACTAACATGTTTTTCTTATTTACTATTTAATATTGAGCCTTTAGTTCGATTTCGCGTTTCAATTTTCAGAACATGCTGGAAACTTTTTTTTAATTAATTAAACTCATTATTTATATTTTTTTTTATAAAAACTGGAGTTGTTATATTCTACTCACCTTACCAAAATTTTCGTCCTCGAAAATTGATACAAGATGAAAAAGATTCATTTCAAGTCCACTTTCAAAAACATCAAAGAAAAGAAACAAAACGGTTTGGCATATTCAGTTTTTCAAATGTGAAAGAAATCATATCTCATGAAGATGACAGAAAAGGTGTAGTCTACTGCAGAGATTTAGAAAGATTCTTAAGATTAGACTCTAACAAAGATGCACATAATAATGATAGGTAAACAACATTAAGGTTGAATATTCCGAAAGGTTCGAGTAATAACTAGAAACATACTCAAGAAGATATTCAAAACACATCCCAAGAAGAAAGTTCGAAACAAAGAATTCCACTGCAAGCAATCAAGAAAAAGATTTACATCGGCACGGATAAGAATTATGCGTTGAAACGAAACTAACTCCTAAAACTTCTAACGTCTCCAAATCCCGTGATTCGCATTGCTTATTAACTCTATTTTGTCCATGACAACCCATTAGTGTTCCCATATACATAAATTATTCGTATTAAGTTGGCCAGACTTAATACCATGAGGAATGCAACAGTCGACTAACAGCATTAATCAATAGACAATCATGCATCTAAAATTTAAACTCTTGTCATTAGGACAAGTCCTATTGCATGACACACACTCAGAGTATGCAGTGAAGCATAATCAGTCCATTTTCCAATGCTCTACAGGAAGGACTGCTCTGATACCATAATGTAACACCCTAACTTTTAGCACGTCATGATCGTACTAAAGTGAGGCGTTACAAACCTGCTTTCCTTATTTACTATTTAATATTGAGCTTTTAGTTCGATTTCGCGTTTCAATTTTCAGAACATGCTGAAAACTTTTTTTAATTAATTAAACTCATGATTTATATTTTTTTTTAATAAAAACTGGGGTTGTTATATTATGTCTCAATATTCTATTTAGTTTAAAAAAAATACAAAGACTAAAACAAATAAAGTTACTTGAATACTCCTTGTTGTTTCTCTCTTTCTTCTTTTCACTTTTCTTCAAATTTCTTCATACAAATTCATAATATAGTAATTCCAAATCAAACAAACAAATCAAACATAACTAAATATGAGTGTTTCCTTATCCAAATCCAGATCAAGGCATGGCCAGAACATAAATAAGCAAATACTAAAACAAAGCATGTTCAAAGAAAATTCATACACATCAACATAGAGGTTTTTTTATTTAAATAAATATATAAAAATTATTAATTACCAAAATGCGCATAAATAAAATTGTTGATGAAAATGCGCATGGCCAATTCACAGGAGCCGCCCGTAAAGTGAAATTCGCCATAAACTCAGCCTAGGCGCCCATGTTGTGGGTGACATAGTTGATGTGGCCATTTTGCATGTGCCAGAAGCAGCATGGATTCTCAACCTACAACTCCTCCAATTCGCAGGCGATGCAGCTAAGTTGGGTACCCACACCTACTTCCGATGTTTTTGACTTGATCCTAACCTACATCAGCTCTATTTCGTGGGTGCATGGGCTAAATTGATGGCGAATTCCACTTCGCGGGCAATTCCCATCGTAAACATTTTCATCAACAATTTTATCTATGCGCATTTTGAGAATTAATAATTTTATATATTTATTTAAATAAAAAAAACCTCAACAAATAACCACACTAAAAAATTGAAGAGAATTTTCCCAAACCAAAAAGAAAAGAAAATAAATGCATTAATAACATCACATACCCATATCAAACTGTACCCACAATTTGTACAAGATACTCACAATTCACAATAAAAACATGTCTTTTTTTCGATGGTAATGAAAGGTAATGATTTTCTCTTTCAAAATGGCAAAGGGGGGTGCCGATAGCGACAAGCACGACGAAGTCAAGGCGATCGACACGAGATGCAGAAATAAGAGGATGAAGAAGTATTCGAGAGGCAAGCAAACACTGGCAGCGTGGGAATTAGGGAGAAGAGAAGAAAAAGGAAGTCACTGACGATGAAGACAGGTTGATCCTGGTGGCGACAATGAGGTCACGATTTGAGTAGGTGAGTGTGCAGAGAAAGAATGAAGGAGAAGGCTTTAAATAGTGGGAATGAATCCTCTCAATTGTTAAAAAAAATTGAGAGTGTAAAGTGTGATCTTTAACCCTCCATTGTTTTCTCTCTCATATTTATTATTGGTCCTACTTATAAAACTAATGGTGAGAGATTACACTTTACTCCCTCAATTATTAAAAAAGATGGAGAGGATCCATTCCCCTAAATAGTTGGGGTAGTGTTAGATTTTCAAATTTTGATTGAAAGTATTTTAGAAAAGAAATATTAATAAAGTTTCAATCCCCATCCCCACTTTATGAAGGTATTGAAGAGAACTGAAATTACGACATTCAAAACGATAAAATTGCGTATTACAATTTATTTGAGTTTGGGTCCTCTTTATTACTGCATACTCCTCTTGCCACTGAACTATGTTATTTCTTAATATTTTATATGCTAATTATTATAGGATTTATATATCATGTGGACACATGTTAAGTTTACAAATTAAGAAATTTTTTATTGAAAATATAAAAAAATTTAAATTGTCAATACATTTACATTCATTAAATGAAAACATTTAAAATTTTTCATTAATGTCAAGCTTAAAATAAAATTAAAAAATTTTTATTATGAAAAAATACTAAAATTTTATATACTTATTTAATAATAATCGGATTATAACTTGTTGATTATAATTTGTTGAAACTTGATAAAATATTAGTGAAGATATGTATTTTAAATTTTAATTTTAAGTTTTTGACTATTTTATATTTTTTATTTACATAGGACTGATTTACCAGTTCAACCAGTAACTCATCGATTGAACCAATAAATCAGTGAACCAATAATCTAATCGGTTCAGTTTTAACTTCTGACAACTATGGTTGATACCTAAGTGGTTAAGTTCTTTTATATTGTGTTTAAGCCATATTTTTTCTGCTAATAATGCCATATCATCAATTTTGCTTACTTGACAAAACTTGAAAATCAACCAATCATCTTTTAGTAAAAGATTTTAAAAAACTAGAAGAAAAACTTCTA
>NC_029788.2:3497568-3499044 GCF_000816755.2 Arachis ipaensis | reverse complement strand
CTAATATATTATTATTCAATTAAAACATAAAATACTAATTAAATACAATAAATACACATTAAAACTATAATAATAATAATAATAATAATTATAAAGAATTTTAATTACAAATATTGAAATTTTACAATTTATACATGTTAATACTCTGACTACTACATTATTTGGTCTACTTATACATGTTACATACGACTTTACTATTCCTTATTTTTTAATCTCTCGTACCAATTAGCAAAAGCTCTTTCAAATAAGTTTAAATTTACTACATTTTCTTAATAAATACATTCAAATATATCATAATTATCAAATTAATTCATAATTTTATATGACAACAAAACAACAACAACAAAGCCTTGTCTCACTAGGTGGGATCGGTTACATGAATCAAACGACGACATTGAGCTTTATTATATATTATGTCTACAAGAGACCGTTTACATATAGATCTCGTTTGACCACCTCATGGATGGTCTTCCTTTGCCTTTCATCTCTTGTCCATTTTCCATCTCATCCACCCTCCTTATTGGGTGCTCGGTCGGTCTTCTTCTCACATGTCCAAATTACCTGAGACGTGATTCTACCATCTTTTCTACAATAGGTGCTACTCAAACTCTCTCTCTTATATCTTCGTTCCTTATTCTATCCAATCGCGTATGACCACTCATCCATCTCAACATCTTCATCTTTGCCACACTAACTTATGTTCGTGCTCCCATTTGGCCCCCAATACTCTGTACCATAAAACATAGTCGGTCTGATAGTAGTGCGATAGAATTTACCTTTAAATTTTAAAAGCACTTTTTTTGTCAGATAAAACTAGACACACTCTGCCACACACTCTGCCATTTTGACCAACCTGCTTGGATCCTATAATTTACATCCTGTTTAATCTCTCCATTATCGTGGATGATGCACTCAAGATATTTAAAACTTTTAACTTTTCGTAAGATGTTTTCTCCAATCCTCACCTCTGTATTAGGGTTTTCTGTTCGGCGGCTAAACTTATATTCTATATATTTCGTCTTACTACAGTTTATGCGCAAACCATACACTTCTAGAACTTCTCTCCATAAATCTAACTTCTTATTTAGGTCTTCTCTTAACTCTCTCATAGGACGATATCATCGACAAAAAGTATGCACCATGACACAAGCTCTTGGATATGCTCTGTGAATACTTCCAAGACTAATATGAAAAGATATAAACTTAAGGATGATTCTTGATATAATCCTATTCTTATAGAAAATTCTTCTGTCACACCACTTTGAATCTTCATACTAATTATAACCCCATACATGTCTTTCATAATTTTTTATTTACATTTTTTGTATTTTTTATTTTTATTTATTTTTCTAAATCCAAATAAGTTCAAATTTAACACATCTCTTTACTAAATATATTCAAATATATTATTAACTAATTTATATTTTTAATATTTTTCATTTTTATTTTTTTAGTTATTTTTCTTTAATTATTTAC
>NC_029788.2:3476176-3497533 GCF_000816755.2 Arachis ipaensis | reverse complement strand
TTTTATATATTCAAATCTATCATAATTATAAAACTAATTTATACTTTTGGTATTTTTATTCTCATTTATTTTTAAAATATTTTTTAATTGTTTACAACTCAAAAAACACCATATGAAAAGACAAACTATGACAACTAAAATAAATATAAAAATAGAAGCAACAAATGAAGATATAATTTTGCATAATTCTAATATAAAAAGTCTGTTTTTTTTTAAAAATAGATATTCAAATTTTTTAAATAATAAATTATATTTTAATTTATATTATATTTTAATTGAATAATTATAAAAAATTATATACAAATTATTAAATAAATATTCTTTAAAATATTTTTAATATAAAATAATTTAAATTTAACATTAATTTATATATTATTTAATTAATTTTTAAATAATATATCACTTATTAAAATACACTATATAATATAATTAATTTACTTCTTTGTGGACTCACTCTAGTTTAAATATATTGAAAAAAAAAGCCTTCACCGGTGAGACAGAGACATGCCTAATTTGTGCGTCAAGATGGCGACTCCTCGGTAAGATGAGCATCATCTAAATTTTAATTTATATCAACATTATGAAGGGTTAGTGAATCCATGTGTTGAAATTTTCTCCTCCGTCCAACATCACCATCAATTAGTGCATCCATCTCCCCATTTTAAATGTCATGATCTTTCTCTTCTTGTTGGCACGTTGCTTCGCAGCTATTCTCATCTTCCGTTTGGCATTTCGCATCGGATTAACAACAGCCATGAGCTTTTCCTCCTGTTTCCTCTTATTCCTTTTCAACTTAAGGTTCTTCCTGATAAGGTTGTAAATTTGAACGAAGCTTTGAGTACCCAAAATATTCTCCACTTTCCTACAGGTCTCTTCTGCCAACTTCTTCAGATCATCTGGAAGGAAAGAACCAAACTCAGTAAGTTGCCAGAAAAGATCCCATGAAAGAAGAAAACAAGAAAACCTAGGGAACACAACTTCCAATCTTCTAGGGTGGGGATTCACTTACTCCAAGAGTAAGTCTTGCTAACATACACAGTCGAAATCCATTAAAATTTTTCCGATGGTTCAAAGTTATAACAAGACATGCCCCTTGAGATTTGAGTTAACAAAGTTAAATTTGCCTACAACCCCTAGTTAAGAAATAGGAAGACTAACCATCAACTTCTTTTCCAGCATAGCCTTCACAAACTTTATAAAGAGGTAACAGGACCTCATGCCCATAGCGCACGCAGTCATCCTGCGTAATCCGTGACATGATATTTCCATAACTATCGAAGACTATTCGCATCTGCATTAAACAAGCAAAACAATATCAGTGATGAACACATTTATCAAGATAAAGAATGCGGATCTAGAATTTGCATATCGACCTGAATAGCATCCATTTGAAGGGCGATTTTCCCCATTTTCCGAAGCAATAGTGAGACAAGTACGCATTGGGTGCTATCAACTTTTGGAAGATTGTTATCTGAACGGACAAGAGAGGTTGAAGTTGAGTACATGAAGAACCTTCCTTTTCTTGAATCAAGCAAGTCAAAAGCTTTAAGGAACCGGTCCTTCTCATGTTGCTCAAGTGTAGACCAGAATGCAGGGGGATCTATATGCGCATCCATTAAAGAATGGACACCGCAAATAGCAAACACAATATTCTGGGTCATCAGGTTACTGTCAGCATCATTTAAGAGTGGCATTTTGAGTTGGCAACAAAGGGAAGTAGCTACTAAAAAAAGTCTACTTGGACTTGTAAGATAATAGTGTCTTAAGGAGCTTTGATTGTTCTCTTTGCTAGCATTTACACGAGCAAAGTATAACGCTATGAGGCGAGCTGATCTACTACGTATCCATGAATGTGGGTGCAAAAGCAACTCACAAATTGCTTCCCATGTATCCTTAATATGCGGCAGAAGAAAAAAGTTTGTCAGTGTGCTTGTTAACGAAATTTGAAAGGGGGAAACTAAAATGGAAAAATTTTAATTCTTCAGAGTGGTAATGCTTGTAGAAAGGACAACGAATGGCTGGCAACATTTATTTTGATTATATGCGGCCAAAGAACACAGCAGAACCACCTGGACTTTAAAGTATGCTATTTCAAGATAGTAAAAATATTATGGAAAAGCAGTATCAAAACCATGCAATTCTATTGTTCATAATTAAAATCAAAACGCATGTTTACAACACAGTAAAATAGATCTATACAATGTCCACAATTAAGTCAAATGTCCACAATTAAGTCAAATGTTCACGTGTGTAGGTGTCAAATACAATCCCTGGCAACTTAAGATATTACAAGGGCTGATCTTTTAACACACAAAGTATCACACTAGATTTTCCTTCAAATCCAGAACACCTCTAGTGTTGCTCCTTTCCAATAATTATCAAACAAACCAAATCAAACTATAAAATGAAATTTCTTAAAATATAAAGCCATATTTTTTTCTTCATAACTTGTGCTCAAAACCCAAAAATAAATGAAAATTATAAATCAGATAACAGCAAACAAAAAGAATACACTTGCATATTCTGTTAAAGTAGAGACATAAAATGGCTGGTTCAACATTAAATGTTATAGAAACCCATATCTCTTACCATCCAGACTTGGACATATTATCCCCAACCAGGTTTTCCAAACCAAAAGCCGAAACTCTCGTACATTTAAGCATAGAAAGTACCAATTATTTATTTCATGCAGTCAATCACTATCTATCACCTCACAATCACAGAGACACACACACACACACAAATTCTGTAGAGAAACAAGACATAAGCAACACATATAAATGTCATCTTAAGTCTGAATATATAAATATAGAAAGGAAGGCACAAAGAAGTTTACCTCAAGATCCTTTGAGAAGCATATATCATGGAACTGATGAATCATCTTCTCTAACATAACAAGAGAATAGTATGCCTGCTTCCAAAAGGGAACAGTGGATTCATCTGAAAAGCCCACTTGCCCTTCTGTGACTGCAAGTATGGTGGACTGCAAGATTCGGCGAGTCACTGGCAAAATACAATTTATATGTTTACGGAATCCTTTGTTTACTGTCTCAATCAGCAGCCCCAAAACCTATGTCAACAATTTCCAATTTCAATACAAATGAAGCAAACAGGAAAACAAAAATGTGCTATGCTAGAATAACTTAGTTAAAGAGAATAAATTTGGACATATGAAACAACAAATAGATTGGTGATAACTGATTTCTCTTGAAAAGTACGCAAGTCGTTCTTCTTTTTCCTTAACAACTCAGCAGAGAAAGATTCCACTTGAAAGAAGAGACTAATATGGTGAATACCGAATAACTTGTGTTTCTTTAACCAAAACTGTACAGAGCCTTTACAATGTATATCATTATGTGGACACCTCTTACAATTATGAACTTATAATTGCTTAATAGTAATTTCCCAAAATAACTAATCATATCTATTATAATAATTGAATAAATTCAAAAAATTCTGAATTACATCCCATGACAAAATAAAATGAAAGTGACTCCAATATTTAGAACAGGATTGTCACATTGGTAGAAGCTTGTCCAAAGGCAATGTGCAAGTTTGGTAATCAAATTAGATTCCAACTTCACAAAGCCAGATTTCAATTCATGCTCTAGGTTACAGAAGTTCGATGGGAACATAACCTTAATGGCATTCCTACCGCATTATTTGACAGGTCAACAAGGCCAGGAAGACACAGTTTCACCTCACAATTCACCACTCTGAAAGACCATAGAGATTAACAATACACCACAGTTGGCTCTTGGCACCATATTTTGATGCTAAACCTCTGTGCCCTATATGGGAAACCAAAAGCAAGCATGTGCGCAATGAATTTTCTCTGTTTCCTTACCTCCAGGATAATACCATCTACAGTAAAAAGAACCAGAAGCATCTCATAATAAGAAAAGTTTGCTCTTAAGTTTTCCCACTAAAGTGTCAAGTACTGAATGACTAACTACATCTAAGCCTCTAAATAACATAGAGGATGTGAAACTGAGGTTAATAAATGCACCATAAAATATTCCACTGCCATTCCCTTAATGTGGTAAAACCTGAGGTGTCATTTCACTTACCTAATGAAGAGCATTTTCTAGGTTAAACCCTTGCATTCACAGTTTCCAAGATAATTCAAATGCCTCGTGCGATCGACATACTAATTCCAACTAGTACTACAACCAAGGAGTGATATTATAGAACTCAAATTCTCATGATATAGTACAATTGTGACCTACAATAAAGTTCACACATCACAACAACATAATTACCGAGAAATTTTAGAATACATCACCTGTGCGGCAGCGCCCCATAGTTGTTGCTTGCCACCCAAGTACCAAGCAAGAGCATACTCAAGCATAGAATTCAGAAAATTTGGACTAACAGAACCAATAAGCTTCTTTATGGCAGCTCCACTCATTGAGCGAACAATATTATCATTATCATTGGCCAAGCAAGCTACCAAATGGACAAACAATGTCTGTGACTGCTCATCCAAAACACTTGTTGGAAATTTGACAATAATAGCGTGAATCATCTCAAGAACAGATTCCCGTCCAGTTGAATGCTCGTACCTGTAACAGTTAGAACACCAATGAGCCTAAATCATACTTAGTACATACGAGACACAGAATAGTCCAGAATACTTGCCTCAAATTTGAGAGCAAGAAGTCTAGATGTTGCTGCAAACGCTTTTCTGAGAGCCGATAATCAAGCAAAAATTGCAACAAGATTTTACTGCATTTTTTGCGAATTGATTCCATTTGACTTGTCACCATCAATTCAGCTACCCTAGTAACAAGGTCATATATCTCAGGTACAACCAGCTTGCGGCTGACAATACCCTTTAGAAGTGAAAGGGCCACCAAAGATGGATTTCTTTCAAGATCAACAAATATAGGCAGCTTAACTAATAGATGTATTTGATCTGTTGCAAGAGAAATTTTGGTGTTCCGCAAAAGCGCAGTCAGCAAAGTTAAGGATGATTGCATTAAAGGACTACTAGAGCTCACTGAATTCTGCGCAATATCAAAAAGAGCAGCCTTTACTCTCTCGGCTTGTTTTTGAAGAGACGGTAAAGGCAGTTTCACCAGTATAGTAAGGCATCCAAGGGAAGAAGACAAGATATCCTCATACTTTGAGCTTAAGCTATCAGTTAATAGCTTAACAAAAGGATCTAATAAGGATAACGTATTTTCACTTTTCATATCCTGTCTCATACCCTTTAGACGTTTATGCAATATTCTGAGACCAAACACTGTAATGAGGTGTGAACCCAATAAGCCACCAGCAACTAGCCGGCCTGTAGAAATTCTTTTAGCATTTTTAAACTCATCCTTATCTTCCAATTTCATCAATTTGTTCTCATGCCAACCACTCTCATCTTTAAAGCCATCATCAATAATGCCATAAAGAAAGACAAATAGATCAGTCTGATGTACTGATGGGTTGCTTTCAATACCAGCAGCTATATGAAGCAACATATTTTCCAATTTTGCTTTTACACTGGGTGTAACATGCTTCTGCAAATGAGTTGTCACAGGTGCAAGGAGCTTCAATGCACAGGTTTTGAATGTAATGTTTTGTGCAACCAGTTTCAAGCTTTCAAATGACTTCTTCCTCCTTGTTTCTTTCATTTTAGCAGCTATCTTTTCCACCTCCTTTTGCTCAGCAACATCTCCGAGAATGTCATTCTCTATAACAGAAAGAAGATCCTTCAAGCAGTAATCAATCTTTCCATTGGCTGGACCAGAAAGACACTTGGACAAAATATAATTAAGTGTGTATCCCAAGACATGAAGTTCATATCCCCGTTTTAAGGTACCTTGCAAAACCTTGATAATAAATTGCAAGTATTCCAATCCAAGTTCTTTCAAACATGCGGTCAGTGCAGACCTAGCTTCGTTCCTGATACTTTCTAAATGATTCTTTAAGAAGTTACAGACTCGGTGCAAAATGGTGGGAAGATACGTGTCCATGACATCGCCTGGAAGTAACTTAACCAATTTTAGAGCTGCAAGACTGATATTTACATTAACCCTTTCAGAGTCAGAATCTAGCAGTTTTTGTATCTTGGGGAAGACAACTTTATGAAGACTAGTTTGGATATCTGGGTTCACACCAGAAGTGCCACAGTTGCTGTTATCAGAAGAAACAGTGTCAGCTACTGCAAGCTCAGAAACACCACCCAAAGATTCCTTAGGTTCTTTAGTGTAGGAAAGTTCGGAAAAGTGAAATTTGTCCAAAATACAGCAAATCAGGCGTATGTAGAATTTTTGCTTGTCTGGACTACTAGATGCTCCCTGAAAACATTTGATCAACAATGAATAGTATGACTTCCATTCCATCTGACTTGCTACAGAAGCAACAGTCTCTATGCATGCATTTTTCATATGCTCTGCCTTTCCTTCTTTCTCATCTAACATCATGTTGAAGTAGAGTCGCATAAAAACCCTCTCAATAATGAACTGCAAGTTAACAAAAATAAAAATTATACACCAGCAACTAAGATGGATAAAAGATACTTCCAGTTGAAAGGATATAGTTATCACCTCTGATAATTTGTTTGTGCTGATGACCTTCCTAAACAATGACAATGCCTTCACTCTCTTACGGATCTGCAGTACCACATGGAATTACGTGAAATGTAAATTCTACAAGCTACTGAATGATCCCACAAAAATTTACAGACTAATTATTGAATGCAGGACAATATAGTAGTGTTTCTGACTACATCATGGAACGGCAGCAGCAGGTTGTCGCATCAGGAAATAACAGCTGGCAGACATTAATCATGTAACATTTAGCATATAAAGCTTCATATCTGTTCAATCAAATGAAACCTAGGAAACTAATAGTAGATTTGGACACAATCAGTTTTCCATTATTGACTTGCAACTCGGTTATTACAAATAGTTACAGAACCAAATATATAGCAGAAGTAATAGAATCAGCGGAGTAAAAGTCTACAAGCATCCAGAAGAATTAGAAACAGTTAAGCTGATCTGTTTGGTAGTTAGAGCTAGTGCCAGCTAGGATAGAATCTCCTAAATAACGCACGTAAAGACTCTTCTACTGTTCGCTCTCTCTCACAAACACTATTAGGTGAACAACTTGTGCAAGCTTAATAGTTAGGCCCATGACACGAATCATGTATCAACTGCACCTAATATCCCATATGTTGAATAGATCTTAGGTTGAACAGAAACTTACCACCGGATCAGTTATATCCTCAAAAAAATTGACTTCATCACTCTCGTGGCACAGGACAGTAAGTGATTTCAGGTTTGACACTTCTGGAAGCTTTAATACCATTTGATGCAACAATTTCAGCCATCCCTGAAACCAGATCAACCAGTGTTAAAGAGTAGAGGATTTAAGAAATTAGTTATTGGTAATTTCAGTTAAAATCTTCAATCAGTAATGAAAATATCTATATAATGATGGTTTACTCTTCTAATCATCCATCAATGCATGAGTTTAAGGAAAGAAATCTTATATATGTAGGCAGACAAGTTAAGGAGGGGACATGATATAAGTCAAGATCAATGCGCATACATGCCTAACTTGATACGTCTTGAAATACACACAAGTCCAGCAACCCAATACCTTTCTAACAGAAAGTGATCCATCCATTGCTTCTGTCATGTGCTTTAACAGAAATTTCTGTGTTACACGCTGGACGCATGATTTTGTCCAACAATCATCAATGTTCTTCATCATTGACAATTGTTCACTGTTTCCTTCTTTGCAAAGGATTAGACCAAAAAATTCAACAAATGATAGCAATGAACTATAGGCACTATACATAAAAGTTGTTTCCTCTGACGACATGTCATGCACACAGTGGGATAGAACAAGTAATGCATGTTCAACTTGAACACTTGCAAAGAAATCATTATCGATTATCCTGTAAGCATCCAAAATGGCATCATGATCAAGCCAACCCAGAGTTGATGTTGTATTCAGCTGGCGAAGTATCTTTGCCTGCATCCCAACAAAATCACAATTTGATATCAAAGAGCTGACAGCAAACAATACAAATGGCTATGAACAGGGACTAAAGATCAAAATTACCACTGAGAGTACAGATGCATCTGATGCTGCAAGGGCGTCAAGAACATCACAGATTCTCAAACGCATATCCAGCTCAGCCAAAATATATAAAGGAGAAAGCGCACTTAGAATTTTAGCGGTACTTCCATCTCCCAATATCGGGGCAATATTTTGAATGATTTGCAAAACTTCAAGACATAAATCTATGGGTAAAAAAAAAATAAAAATAAAAAAGAAACACAGAGCAATGGATGTGAATTAAACTATCTGCAATTAAAAAGGAAGAACACAGCATGACAGCAACTAGAGATATATGCGGTTGTCTCACCAGAACTTGCAGTTTTCTTTCCTATAAACAAAAGCAATATTTCCACAAATTTCTTTGCCAACTCTGACTCCTTGATATACTTGGGTAAGAATTTGAAAATTCTTATCACTGTCTCCCCAGGAGATCTGATCAGCTTTCTGATCAAGGAAAAATTCAAACATACAAAAGCAAAATGTTAACTGCATATATCCCTGTTTCCCCAAGTAATTCTATACATAAAAGCAGATTTTTGTTCCATATTACTTTATAAGATTATCATGTCCTTTCAGAAATACCCCAAAATTAAAAAATGAATAAACAAAAAATGCTAAGACCGCACTTAGCCCAATAATGTAAGTATTTACTACATCTTGTTAACTTTTCATTTCATTTGACTGAGCTATATTCAGCAGTACTTCAAAGAATTGTTTGTCAAAGTATAAATAGCTAGTTTTCACATGAAAGAAAAAATCATGTTCTACCATAACTATTTCCCAGTTTAAGCCAAAGATAAGCTAAGCAATAACAGAAATTCAAATTACGGAAAGTGTCAACATTAAAAAACAAACATCATTATCCAAGCACAGTCATAAAATTAGCTAATACCTCTTGACTGAACGATCACTTCCAAATAAACACCACATGCTGTCTATAAGTACTTTAATATGTGAAAGCAAAACTCTCCGAGCAGGATTGTCTTCATCATCCAATTGATTGTCAAGGCTTAACAAGTTGTCAACAAAGTTCATAACACTATATAGTACAGCTTCAGAAGCTGATTTGAGAGAGATAATTGAAAATATATCAGGTACAAGACTCTCCCTTGTGCGTAATAGTGCTACCAGTTTATTGTTTCCACTCATGGCCACAAAGCAAGACAACAGTGAACTTGGTTTCTCACTAGTAGCAGTCTCCTGTTTGAATTTAGCAATCAGTGATTTTACTGCAGAGAAGAATCGGTCCCACAAATCAGAACTAAATTCATGATCTTCATATTTATTGAGGACAACAGAAACAATTTTCAGGCACAGAGATCTCATATCCTTGAGTTGCTTCAAAGTATTTCCACTCTGCACAAACAAATTGAAAAATAGAGTAATAAATAAAACAGACAGCATGGATCACGGGAGAAACAGTCAATCCACTTTCAGTTACCATGAAACAACAACAAGACAATAAGAAACAATAAAAACGAGCAATATGTGAAAGCAAATCCATGTATAGTTGGAAATAGAAAAAGTTATAGTATATGATGGATGGTAAGCATCAACATTTAGAAGTCACAGAAACTTATCTAATTCATTATTATTTTCTAGTAAACATAAGATGTATTCATTATTTTGTACATATAAATATTACAATTGTGAGTAGAATTCATGAGGTGATTGCTCGTCTAAGATGGAGGTAAGCCATGATTGATAACATACATATTGGAGAACACCATGGGCAACAGGGAGTTAACTCCCCCATCTACCAAGAAAACAACAGTTGAATGTCACAAATGGAAAATTTTGTTGATTTAAAGAAAGTCTTGTTAAGGGATATGTGTCTCCCTTTTAGACTAAAACAATCCATTGTGGCTTGGTTTAGCAAGGACCATTTTGTCCAAAAGTTTTGGAATGTTAACACCGCCATACTTCTCCCAGCTACTATGTGATATAATGGTCTATGTTGAGGATACAGTTAACATAATATTGATCGTGTGAAGATTTTCTGAATAGAGGACATGGGTAAGTTCTATTTTCCTTATAAGAGGTTGCTTTTTTCTAGCTATGGGAGTGGTATGTCACAAAAGAAGATACACATGGGATATATTCTAAAGAAACTAGTATATGCTGGATGGATAGGTGAGTCGATAGTCATATGGAGACAAAAACTAAACAATTACCAAATAAGAAAGAGCCATATTAGAATATGAGAGATACTGAAGATTAGTTGGGAAGGTTAATTATCCCACTATTATGGGCTGGGTATTTCCTTTGTGGCAAGAATAATAAGCTAATGTAAGAAACTCCTCTTGCTTATCACAGTGCTAAATACAACTCAAGCAGTTTACTATTTTTGTGCATAGTCTGTCTTTTTACAGAAACACACATCTCAGTGCTTATCATCATTTGTACGGGCACCTGTTATTAAACATGAATTTCTTCCTCAAGCTCATACAGGTAGTTCGTACATATAAAACTTTAAATTCAGCATAAACAGAATATTACCACAACTTGATTTTCTGGATCACTGTCCTCTTGAATGGATTTTATATTAGTCCCAAAATCAACACTATCTAGTGAAAGCCCACCATCCTCTAGAAGGGGATCAGCAATGGTCCCAGAATTGCTTTGATCTGTAGGAAGCCCAGTGTCCTTATGAAGGGAATCGACATTGATGCCAGACTTTCTTTGATCTAAAGGAAGCCTGTTTGGTTCTTTTGCTTTGTCAAGACTTGAAGTACAGCTCTCCAATACTCGAACAACACACCCCACTAATAGATCAAGAAAAGGGCTAATATGCATTTCATCAAAAACCCCAACAATGTCTTCAATGACATGCAAAAAACCATATTTCTTTTTCCAGGGTAGAGTTACCATATTTTCCAAAGTGAAATATTGTAACAAAGATAATGCTTGAAATTCACTAATGGAGCCTCCAGATAAGGACCAAAACAAGTTCACAAGCCCATCATTTTTCTTAACTATTTGCAATGGCTTTACCAGTAATGCAAAGAAAAGTGGCAGCTCATTGACATCTAGTCCAGCCAAGAAGCTTAGAATAGCTTTCCGATGACAAATGCTTGCTTTCTACAGAAGGCATTTAAGATCATAAGAGTAAAACAAATGAGAAGAAACTGACAAAAATATATGTTAACAGGCAAAATCCTCAAGAAGCATAAGTTGCATATACCTTTCGAGATGCAAGTCCTTTAAGCTTTCGTACTTTTGGCATTAGAAGACGAATAACTAATGGCACAAGATAAGCACGGTGACATTGCTCAATGAAGCCTGATTCTCTCGATAGACTCCATGCTGTTAGTTCCTCCCTTAAATTTTTGGAATTGATCAAGTTCCTCAGATGTCCATCATATGGCAAAAGGTAATCATCTTTCCAGATCAACAGGCAATCCAGAACTCTCATTTGTATCTCAGGATCACTTTCTTCAAGAAGCCTGCCAAAACACCCAAAAAAATAAAATAAAATCGCATTTCAACTTTCAAATAGGTAACAGCCATTAACAAATAATAATGCAGAGATGTACAACTGACCTGTTCTGCAGGACCTCCTTAAGAAATTGACCTGAGTAGAATGACTTGGGATTTTTCATCAGCTTGAACAAGTTTAACCATTCTTTCAAGATGGTCTTCCACTCTTTGCCTTTGCAAGCACATGACTCAAACTGCCCTACACTGCACTTAGTTTTACAAAGGAAAATTAATTATCAAACAGATAATTTAACACTTCAAGTCCATAAAGTTTTAACTATGACTCCTATCCTACAAGGAGACAAAATCCACTAGACTTCACCTTTCAAGATCATGAGTCTCGTATCCCAAGAACTTCAAAAATAATGGAATGAATTGCCGGGAGCGAGGTTCAACAACACTTGGAATTTTCTGTAAAGCTTTTAGCAAGAGTGATAATATTGTTACAGTCGGCGTACTATCATACGCAAGATTGACAAATAAATCAAAACAATCAAGTAGACCTGAAAAAAAAAATGAAGTTGATTACCAAACCAGCAGAATGGGAATTACAAAAATATTTTGCTTACCAGGATTTGAACATTTTAGTGAAAATGTTTATAGAACATATAAAAATACCTATTTACCAACTACTTAAATGCATACAAACCAACCAAGACCGTTCTATTTACACAGCATATATTAAATAGCCAGATTCCCCAACCAATTATCATGCCAGTCCTATCATCTAGGACACTACATGCAAAAAGATAAGCATGAGAGCAAGAATGAACCTAAGATCCGATGAGAATCAACAAACTTACACGTTGGTTGATCAAGTAATGCACCATTGACACCATCATGCAAGTTGAAAGTGGTACGTAGTTTTAATTGGCACTTTTCCAGATAACCAATGAAGTTATCCCATACCAGTGAAAAATGTTTGCTAATCAATACAGCAATACATTCTAATATAGGATCCCAAAGGTCGCTAAATCGATTATTCAAGATGCCTAACAATCCATTCAAAACAAGAAGAACATATAATTGCGGAATCCTTCCAGCAGATAGGTCCATCTGTATCTTGGAGATCAATTGCTGAATGCTTCTGCTTGTAGATATTGAAATAGGAGTTTTTTCAATCGAGAGGAGCAACACGAGAGCCTGTCATTTCACCAAAATAAGCACTCATATAAAATCTCAAGTTAAAATACGATGATGCCAGCAAACATAAAAGATACATACATTATATCCTGTGCAATTTACTTTTGAAATCGGAGAAACTTCAGTTTTCCTTTTCTTCTCAGGAGGCTGATCTCCTGATGAAGTCTCACCACCAACTTTGTAACGACAAAGTATTCTAAGAGTTGAAATGCGAATCTCCTTGCATGGATCGTGCAAATTATCAGCGAACTCTGTCACTGCACCTGTAATCCCTTTTTCAAGTTCTGAATCACACATAATAGACCCATTGTCTTCCAGAGGGCTACAACATACAAGTGGAGTGTTATACAAGTACAAAACTCTAACTATTTGTAAAATTATTGACTCAATTCGATTAAGAATGGAAAACAAGAGTTATTACTAAAACACATCCACATACCCATACTTGTAGTCCAAATAATCAGCAACACCCAACAAGACTTGTGAAGATGACTTGTATCGTTTTGCAAGAGTTAAAAACCTTCCAGTTTCATCAGTTACAATCCTGCTGTAGCTATACAGCCTGCTATAAGAACTCAGCGAAGAACCTATAATGCTTTCCCAGGCTTTTCTAGTTGAATGAATATAGTCTGCAGATTAGAAACAGAAGGTACAGAAAAATATAAGAAATGACATAGCATTAATGAATACAGGTATCCTAGCATAACCCAAGCACTAAACATTTTTCTCAAAACAAGAGTGTTCATGATAGTGAACACGATAGAAATAGGGGCAATGAAAAATCAGCTTTGGTATAAACTTGGTCAGTTCAAATAGGATTCCCATTAGAAAAAGTCACATTTTGCACAAGGAATGAAGCAATACCAGCTTTAACCGTCAGAAGCTGATCTATAGCATTCATGAGATTCAGCAACAAGGATGGATTGGTCTCAACAATAGACATATGAGAATAGCAGCTCACAATCCCCCATATCCGTGCCATTCCTTTTTCATCAATTTTATTATTTTCTGATACACCGGTACGTGAAATATCATTTATTTTATCAGTCCAGTTAATGATAGCCCCTTGCAAACGGTTGGATAAACTAGCTAATGCTTCTACGCCTGTTTCATCCAGAAAGTCCAACTTCTGTGTACTTAATTGCATTTTCTCGCAGAAGTACTGTAACAGGTGTATCGCCTCTTCTTCTGAACTCTCCATTAGATCATTTATTGCTCTAAAAAATCATGAGATAAGTCAAATATAGAAGTCGGGAAGTACTAAACTACAACCTTTTTATGCATAGAAAGAGAAACAGAGAGACAGAGAGACAGGCTAACGTGCATGCACACGAACACATACAAAAATATTACCTTATAACATTACTTCCAAACGCAAGTGCACAAAGTTCCTTTTGTAGCAGTTGTCTGATAAAGTCCGTCAAACTGGAACCAAAACTCTAACATGTCAAGAACAAGAAGGTTTTAAAACATGCAAGTAATGCAAATGCATCACTACAGTCATTACCATGAGCTTCTTGATTTAAAAATTGGATCCCACTGTAACGCACACTCTGATATCGTTGATGGGTTGTAACTACAGAGCCCACTGAGAATGACCAACATTAATTCCAAAATCTCATTAACCACCAAATGTAGGTCTTCTTGTGACTCAACAAATCCATCTGGTGCGATAAAGGTTCCCACAAGCAGCCGAACAAGTTCAAGCATAGGCTTATAATCTGACAGATGTAAGTGCAGTTACAATTAGAAGGGGGAAAAGAAAGAAGGACATGGACAACTAAATTAACTTTTTTCATGGAAAGAAATTGCACAGTATCCTGAGATAACGCATACAATATTAAAAGTAGAAAAACTAATTTCAATACAATACATTATTTGAAAAATTAAAGGATTTAAAAAAAGGGGATAATCTTAATCAACTGAACTCATTTGAAAAATTATTTCAATACAACACATAATTTCAATGAAGGAAGAACTGAAGAAGATAAGGAACAATAATCTCAATCCAGGTGATAGCACTAGAACTCAACCCAATCACCCACTCGCTTTTATCACAATTAGATGCCAACAGCTTATAATCTGGCAAACATAAGTGCAGTTAAAATTAGAACCCAATTATGGGGACAAACACGAAAGAATAGATTTGACCTTGGGGTATCTTAAGACTGAATAAAAAGTCATATAAATAAGCTTATAAAGAAATCAAGGAATAAAGATTTAAGAACAAAAAGGAAGGAAGAATGTGATCAGTTTCCTAACAGGCAACTGTAGTTTATTTTCCTTGTCAATTACCTACCTTAGTCAAACAGAGCAAAATGAAAATTAGATTACATATAGCGTTGTAACTCACCAGACACCTTTTGCCCATTTTGCATCTTCACAGCGGAAACTAGAACTGATAAAATGCGTCTTAAATGCTTGACATCTCCACTACTAACACATTCACTTATTTCCTTATATAAGAAATCCCATACCAAACTCAGCTCTTTGGCCTCCATCCTGTCACATAATTTATTAAAAACGGATTTTACAATTTCCAAAACGGTACACCTGGACTCTGAAATAGAGACAGAGATAAAAATAATGTTATTTGAAACATTAGAAATCAATCACAAGTTTAGTCAGAGTCTACCTTGCTAACACCACAAAATCAAGAGTAGGAGCATCTATTTAATACAATTATACAATAATCATGCTGGAGTCTAGAACATCAAAATGCTGTGTTTCAGTCAAACAACCATAGTATTAATACTAATATAATATTAATATTATTTACATTCCTTACCTTTTATGAACAAAATAAGCATCTTAACATGACGTTTTAACACATTTAGTACTGCAGACCAAAGTACTAAGAATTTTGCAGAAACATGCCTAGGAATAAACCTCTACTCTGGTTGCCACTTATAATCTAAATAGTATCATACTTCTGTAAAAGTAATCCTAAATATTTTGAACTGAAAAATTAAACATCAAACACATGACACTCCTAGATGATGCTAGACACTGAGTGCCATCACAGAAGGTAGTGCAGGAGGGAAGAGATAGCCAAGCACACCAATGAAGTGGGTTGAGGGTAAAAAAGAGAATAGGGATAAGGTGAGTACAAATTGTCGATTCTGTCCACCATCATAATCTGGACCTTTTAGATAAGAAAATGGTACCACACCTTGAACAGATGCACCATAAAATATGTATTTATCAGTATAATATGTTAAATGAAACCTTTTTGTAACTGTGATTAACTTTAAGGACCTAATTACAAAATTTTAGTTTGCAAAGTGATTACAAATTTTTGAACTATACGGAGTTATTTGAAAATTGAGTAAAACTATTTGGAACCGCTAGTGTAATCAAACCAAATATTATTCTATCGTACATATGCAGGAGGATTTAAGTAGAAACAAGCTTGCCTTGGTTAGCTTTATCATCAGTAACAAAATTTGCCCTTTTTCCGATGGCTTTATCACCAATAGAAAAAATTGCTTTGCTAGTCAATAACTGTATAACTCGCTCTGCTTTCGAATGGAACCTTGAAGAGTAACCTTTCATTATATTATAAAGCAATTCTCCAACAGCTGATTCACTGCAGGCAGATGGATCCTTCACTGCTTCAGCAATGATTCTTCCAATTCCTATGTCACCAAAAAATATTGGAGAGTTTCATAACCAACAAAAGAAATAAATAAATGCACAGTTAAAGAAAAGGAGGGAGGGGACAAAGGGAGATCAGTAAATGAAAACAATGAATGACATCAGCACCTCGTTTAAGCTGCTCCTCCGGGGCATTTCTCAGGACAAACGACATTGCTTCAGCCATAAATTGTTGGACATATTCCTTTGGATAATACCTCAAATCTTTTGTGACCCTTGATATATCATAGTCAAGAAAAGAACCACAAAGTTTAGAATACTACCATTTGAAAAATTAAACGCATACTGCATAGGCATTCACATTTAAACTTGTGCCATGTTGGCTAATACAAAATATGATCAACTACCCGTTTCTCAACCTTTTGTAATCAACAATATACTACAGTTTGCTTACTAAAGAATCATGAATCTTCCCCATATTTCCAGATACAGTTTTCTGTCATAACTAAACACTCGGCCCAAGTGATGTAGTATTGTCAAAAGGGCTGAGGCAAGGTGGAAATATGTTTGATCAGGTAACATCAAGTACTCATCTAAACAAACTACCAGCAAATCACAACATGTCTGTTCTAAAGTACATTATACTTTTGTTACTTCACTATGACCAAAATTACGTTAAATTCTTGCTTTTATATTTATAAATTACAATTTTTTTGGCATTTCACCTCAACATGCTTTCCATGTCATCAAACACTGCTCATTGGGAAAAGTATATACTTTCATTAGTGATGAAAGTCTAATGAGGAAATTTAGAAAGATATGAAGGTAAAGGCATATACATTCAGGAGTATTTCAGGCAACTGCAGCATAGTTAAACTTCATATAGATAACAAGGAAACTACTAAAACAGTAAAACTGTAATCCAGAAACTCACTTGAGCACCTCAGTGGTGTTGTGAATTAAATATTTCTGAAGATACATCATAATATATGACCATGATGTGAAGATCTGCATAAGAATGAAGAAATAAAGTTTCATATTTCATATTTATGTTGGGAAATGAGAAATCATCAAATGCAAAATGGAAAACAATATTTTCCTTATAGGAATATCACTGACAAGACAAGCTTGTACCTGCTCAATGAGATCTGGCTCCCTATCTCCCCCACTTTTGAGAAGAGATACCAAAGAATCAACAATTCTTGGCAACAGCCTAACCAAACCGACATGGAAATCCATAAGTAAGCCAAGTGAGAATTTTCCTTAAAATGCATATTTATAATAGGGAAACCTTCAAATAAGGCTATGTACAGAGTTGATACATGAAATAAACAAAAACACAAACATGATATCTAAAAGTTTAAGGCATAAGAAGACCAGAATTTCTAAAACACCAAGTCAAAGCGAGCAGAAGCTTACGGAACAAATTCTTCCAGAATATCTCTGGATAAAGCTGCAATTAACCTGCAGAAGAGAGCATTGAGGTTTTAAGGGTATGGAAGAAAGGATTGAGAATTATGTCAACAGCTTCAAATAGTAATCGAATAGCAAAACCAACACAAAAGACCTGTTTAGTAATTGTCCCATAACATAAATACAAAAACTTGTAGACACAAACATGCTGGAGAAGGAGACAAATATAGAAATAGGAAAACATCTCTACCTAAGACAGAATTTGCATTATTTTCTTTCCAACCAAAAACTGGGGACAGCGGGAAGAGGAGAGAGACTCAACTATTATGTCTTGTCTCTATCTCCTGTCCTTGTATTTCTATCCTAAGACACCTACCAAACACAACCTAAAGGAAAAAACTCACCCTTAACCAAGTCCAAAGCTACTTTGTTAAAATAATTAATAACTTATGTTTATAATTATTATGTACAAATCAGAATTCAACAAAACATAAAACATGTACTCAAATGAGTTGATGCTTAATAGAAGAGCATATCTAAATATATATAGATGTAAACACTGACTAATTGAACCCAATTACCCAATATATTGTTTTGTTATTTTTCCTTCACTAAAGCTAATCTAGATCCTCTAGAATGTGGATATAAGCTGTAATAGAATCTTGATAAATAAACTGAAATCAAACTTTGACAAATAAAGACAGACTTCAACAAATTCAAATGGTTTACTTTATTACTTGACTTTGACCAACCCACTCCATGCTACTCCTTACCACCCTCCTAAGGGAAGTCTAACTATCCTGATAAAAATCCTTTTTTTTCAACATTATCAAATAGAAAATTACTACCAACATCAATATTTTTTAACAAAATAAGATTATGTTTTTTTTTTCCACAATTTAATGTGCAACACACTATGCAAAAAGATAAGCAATCCAAGCAATGCCTGCATACCTGAGAATAGGCTCAACAGATAGCCTTGCTTTCAAGTGCAACCTAGAAAGAAGTTTTGAGATTAAGGATTCCTTGTGCAAGAGAACCAAGGCCAATGATTGTGTACAAGGTAGAATCTCTTCATACAATGTGATGAAATCCTCGGCAGTGTTTAACTCCTGTGTTTCAACAACGCAGCAAATAATAAATACCAATTAGCACATGGCAAAGATCAAGTAAAAGGCCACTCGAAATTTTTTTCTATTTTTCTGGATTAGAAGGAAAAGATAGAGGAAGCAAAACTCTCTTCTCCCTTCATTTCAAATCTCCAAGGAGATGAATAATTACAGATGTTTTTCTTAAATAAGAAAAGAGTGTGTCCAAACACAAAAGGGGCGCATTCCATGGAAGGGAACTAGATCATAACAGTCAAGAAACTCCCAGGAGAACATAAAGAACCAAAAGAAATATGAATACAACCTCCCACATCACTGTCAACATCCATACCCTTTAACTACTAATATAATAACTATCCCTAATCAAAACAAAACCCAGTACACACGGATTCCAGCCCCTTCTCACTTGATGTCGCATTGCATTCTACTTATCACCAAACATGTAATGCTTCACATAAAACCTTGAACGCCACAGCCTCCCTTCAGCAATAACCATCAATAGGCAAATATCCATGCCACGTCCTATGATATATCTGAAATCACACTCTTCTACCATGATTATCCATTCCTTACGTTCCACAAGATCATTCAACATCTCCTACTTCTAATCTTTCAAATTGTATGACACAAAAATATACAAGACCCCGCATGTTCTTCTCAAGTATACTCCAAAGAAACCCACACCAATCATAATACAACATATGAGCCAAAACTGAATTTTTTAGACTATACTTTTCAATGCTTCCTCTCCCATTATGCAAGAAAATTTGCTTGAATCTCCTATACCACTTGCTTCAACGCCCCACTTTTACCCTTCCCCAAATAACTCTGCAGCCAACACATTAGCCATGCCATGTCTCCCACCACCTGATAAGCTTCATCTCACCACGCCTTCCTCTCACATTTTCTTTTCACAGATTATGCAATTATCTTAAAATACTACGAAGCTTAATTGACATGTCACCAAAAAGATTAAATAACATGTTTCACACGCAGTCTTTCTTTGCTCTCTTAATAAATGTATATTTACGCACAAATCCCGAATGCACAAAAATAGAAAGAGAGAGAATCAACAACTGAAGAACAACCAAGCATAAGTGAAATGCATATTTTTCCATATATCGTCATAAATTTTTGTATGAAAAACAGTGTTACAGGATAAAGCACCCACTGAAAATAAAGTGATCACTACAGCTTAACAACAAAGGTCCAAAAAACATGTGACACAATGAAGCTGCAAAAAACACTAAATCCCATGCAAAACATTATAGAAGCACCATGCACTAACGATAGCTAAGGTCCACATTATTTTATCTTTAGTGCACGAAAGATCAATCAATTTCTACTCTATAACAAAAACAACTTATTCAAGCTATTATGCAACTCCGTCTAACAAGAGCAAGACCACTGTCGACTACTCGAGATAAATTAGTTAAACATAGTAGTTAGCAAGGTAGGATTTCTTCAATAGCGAAGGCCTAATGGACATGGAAACCTTTCATACATAAAGGCAAGAAAATAGCAATCGCAGCAACTTAAATGTATCATAATAACCATAACCATACCCTCCATTCTATAAGACAGTCTCTGAAAAATGAGGAACCCTCAGACGGCTCAGCTTTAACCTTCTCAAGACTCCGATAGACGTTGATATCAATCTCATCTACTCTCTCAGAAAAGGATTTAAACTGCACAATTCAATAACCCAGTAAATGAAATATAAAATAAAAACAAAAAGTGTCAAGCAAGCAATTCACACAAATTAGCAGCACGTAAGAACAAATTTTCAACCCAACCGAATAAAACAGCTTTCATCAATAATAACGAATATTTTAAAAAAATTAAAAATAAATAAATAAATAAAACTCAGTAAAAGTAGGCAAGGGTTTAGGGTTTAAGCAGAACCGGGACTAAGCTTAAGCACAAAGATAAAGGTTAATTCAGAGGGAAGTGTGAAGGCTGGTTCTATTTCGGAAGAGGAGAAGCTTACGACGAAGCGGCGGCGGCCGGGGGATTTGTTAAGAGACTTGACAGCTTGAGCGTGCGATGCCGTTGCCATGTTGAGTCTTGGTTAAAGAGAAGGTAGTAGCAGCACACCACTGCTCTTTAATCGGTGATGGAATGTATTATATTTAGAACTTGAAAGATCCCTCGCAAGTCGCAACTCACATCGTTTTTCACTTTTTCTTTCTTAATTCTCAAATACCTTTGCTTGGCTCGCTGTTATTCCTCGCCATTGTTTGTTTACTAAATTTTTCCTCACTTTCTCAGAATCCAAACAGAGATTTAGGGTTTGGATTAATACCCCAGCTGTCTAAATTGTTGAAATTGATTTATTAAAAATAATTTTATGTTTAGATATTTTATTATAAAAAAAATTATATATTAATTATGTTTGAGTATAATTATATAAACGTATTTTTTTATTTATTTATTACGTAAAAAATATTTTTTTTTTTAAAAATTATTCTAAAAGACTATTAAAAAGATTTAATTATAAAAAAAAATTTAATATTAAAATTATTAAGAATGATCAATTTTTTTATAA
>NC_029788.2:3472485-3475621 GCF_000816755.2 Arachis ipaensis | reverse complement strand
TTGATTTAATGGCGCACAAACAAGCACATAATAAAAGGTCAATCCATCTAACTTTTATGTTATTATCTCATTGAGCTGAAAATTGATGGGTTGGGTGCACATATAAATGATTAACTGAATTAACTGGCATTTGACTCTATTTCTTCCTGAATGTTCTGTTTGTGTATCATGTCATGTCCATGCAATTTGATTATTGAGAATGAGTTCTACCAACCAATTTGGCCCTAGAGAGTGTTTCAAATTTACACTTCTCACTAGAATGTGTTCAGTTCTTGAGAAGTCTTTTGGTTTGTTTCCCATTTCTAGCATCATGCCAGCAAAATGTATCCAGAATTGTTACTTTACAAGAAATTAGTAAAAGAGATTTAATTGCAAATCTTTTGAACTTTAAACACGTCTCTTATGATAAAGGATAGTTGTTATTACATTGTTGCTGTTATGAAAAGCATAGTGAAAAATGTGCTGTGGTTGATGACAGTGTTGCCAATAGATTCAAGTGTGCTAAGATGAGAGGAGATTAGTTGTCGTGACTGATGCATTGTAGTACACTTTTTACAGCTGATTTATCTTTTTAAGTTGGCAAAGAATTAGGGAAATGCTATTAATGCTTCTAAGATAGTAATCCATTTGAATTGCAGGTGATGAAAATGGTTCTTCTATTAATTTGGATAGCTTGAGGGCTAATTGGAATCCATCTCAAGACAAATATTTTCTTGAGCTTTTGCCATTCAGTTGCTGATGGGAGATGTTTTGATGTAGGCATTGAAAATGAAGGTAGAAGCATTCATCAGTAAATATTATTGTATGGTTGAAAGAAAATTTCTTTTAACTTTATTCACCGAATTGAATAATTTATGAAGAGTAGCTCATATTTTGTCTTAGAAATTGCCTCAAAAGAATTGGATGATCAAGCCACTACTGACAAGAGAGTAGCTCATATTAAGTTTGTTTTGAGATACGAAAACAGAGACTGAGAGACTGAGACTCAGTATTATATTTGTTAGTTCAGAAATTGGTACTAAAATTTTTGTCTCTGTCCCTAAAATTTTAGTATTTCAGTACCTTCAAAAAGTAAGGACACAGGGGACTAAAATTTTTAGAGATGGAGACTAAAACTTTAATAATATTTTATACCTAAAATATCCTCATTTCAATTAATTAATTCCAATTTTACCCTTTGTACAAATTAAATTAGAGTTTCATTCTTATTTCAATTTCTATCTCTCACTTTGTACCAAATAGAATACTGAGATTTATTTCAATCTCTGTCTCTTAGTCTCTGTTAGTCTTGGTCTTTCCGTCTCTGTCTCTCCACCAAACGCTATCATATAAAACTAAAAGCATGCCTTTCTATTCTAGTATGTGCATATTATCTCACAATGAAGATACTCAGCATTGCAAACTGAATTCTGGAGAGGAATCTTGTTGCAGTAATGTTACTTAGATTATTTCTTTATCAATAATAGGTTTACCATGTTTATCATTGTAATTATTTTTTTAGTGAGAGTACATAAAAAGTAATTACAATGGTAAACCTGGTGAACCTATTATTGATAAAGAAATAATCTAGGTAACAAGTAAGATAGCACTCTTTTATCAATTCCTTCGGAGACGACCTGGGATTCATACTCCTAGTATTTTTATTCTAAATTTGTGACAACATTTCTAAATTGATAAGCAAATTTTTGCTGGTTAAGAACTGTACTTGCAACGTATTTCTTACATTAATTTCTTAATCGGCTAATTTTCGCCACGTCAAGAAGCTTTTTGGGAGAAAGAAATTTAAGTTGGCTTCCGAATGTTCTATCAATCAAGAAATACTTCATTTGTCAATAACAATTGCGATGCTATTATAGGCCTACAAAAAATAATGTAAATAATCAAATTCAATTGTAAACAAACAAATTAGTACAAACATAGAAGAGCACTTTGGTTGTTTGCCCACCTGAAAATTTAAAACAAGCATTGCTAGGTATAATTGATGTGATATAATGTAATCCAAAGAATAAGCAATAGCATGGTTCAACCATATCCTGAATTTATATTTGGCGCTTCATTGAATAGTTGTCAAAAATACATTTCGTTTGGCGCTTCACTGAATAGTCTAAGCAATATGTTATTAACATCTTCTATGCAAAAGTAAAACAAGGATTATAATTATGATGAAAATATGTTTTGCTTTCTTGTTGAATGATAAAATTCATATTCTGGAAATAACGGTAGATGCTTCACAGGCCAAGTGAAAGTCATAAAATGATACTTAGAAATGCTTACTATCTTATGCCATTGTCACCTAAAGAGAACAGTTTTGAATAGTTCATCATCAGAAACATTTGCTCATAGATACTTAACTTGGCAAGCATTCTGTATTCAGTATTCACATAAATCATTTTATGTTTTGGCAAGGATAGAGATATTGAGTTAGGTACAAGTTATACTTGCATAGAGTTTCAAATTTACTATGGAATCCTACAAGAATAAGAGCATCTAAATTTACATAATTTTCATAGAAAGGACAATAAAATAAAATAAAAAGAAAACCTTAAAGGAGTAGTTCGCAGGGGCAGAGATGAGGGAGAAGGACCAAGATTGGAGATAATGGTGACGAAGAGGAACATAGTGGCGATGTCGAAACTCAACGCAGAGGGGGCTAGATATGTGGCGACTGCAGCAGAATTGTGGTGTCGCGGCCCTGGCAATAGAAGCAACGACAATCTTCTGAAATCCTAGATGAGCAAGAGTGACAGCGGCACAGGGACAGAGGTAAAGCACAACAACACAGAGGACCTAAAAGTGTGGTGCGATGGCAGTAGAAACTAGTAAGAGACAAAAACACTAACTGTCTCATCTCTTTGAAATTATGATTAAAAGGAGGGGGGAATATGTTAAAATAAAAGGCAGAGAGACAAATTTTTAATTACCAAAATTTTCTAAAACAAAAATGCGGGGTTCAAATTATAAATATTTTTACGATTGTTAATGTTACTTCCACGTAAAAAAAAAGAAGTAACGAATTTGTTGCCTTTTAAAATAAAGAGTAAAGTATATTTTTTGTTTTTAAAATTTATTAAAAGTTTTAAAAAAAATTTAAGCTTTATATTGTTTTAATTTTATTTTAAAAGTTTTTGAATTGCAT
>NC_029788.2:3458065-3472478 GCF_000816755.2 Arachis ipaensis | reverse complement strand
GAGAATAACTTTTAATATAAGCAAATCAGATATAATTGTCATGCATTGTTATTGAATTAATTCTAAACATTTTAAAAATTTAGCTGTTAAAATATATTTATTTTATTTGATTAACAACTATATTATTTTTTTGGGTTTAACCATTCCCAATTTTCTTTATCGAACCGGATTGGTTTGTAATTATACAAATTAATGGGCTTAACTTAGGAGAATTATTTTTTCTGTACGGATCCATTTTCATCCATGTATTTGGAATATTCTTATCAGGTCTTTCATAAAATAATTTTTTATGCTTTTTTCGGTGACTAATTGCGTCACTCGCGCACTCAACCGTTCTCTCTCTCCAATAAGACCGTCATGCCACTGCCGTCTGTGCCGCTGCTTGAACCTGGTAGGTTGTCTCCGATTTGAAATGATTGAAACAAACTAATTCATATTTATTTATTCTTCTAGTGACGTGAACATATGCTGGTGTGTGGTTTTAACTTCCAATTTCGCCATTCCATTCATCAATATTTCGGAGCTTGTAATGAATTCAGATTAGTTGACAATTTTATGACTTCGGAATGCTTCAAAATTTGGAAATAAATTTTGATGTTACAGAGTTAATCTTTGAGTTTGTTTTTGTTTTTGCATCTGTTATGGGTCTGGATAATCCCTTATTTGGTTTATGACGAAAATATGTAATACTCAACAGTTGAAGACAAAGTAGCCCTGTAATGACATTTGCCATGATTTTCTGTTTCTCATTTAATGTAGAAGTCATTGATTTGTTGATATATTATATGTAGAAGTATAAAAGGCTTTTTGTTTTACTGAAACTATGCTTTTTTTTATAGCAGAATCATCTATGGAGCCAGAATCATCAACTCCTCCCTCTTCACTTTGGGATCAAATTTTCGAATTCACAGCTAAGGCTAGAGATGCATACAAAAGAAGGCCAATCCCCTATTGGATTCTTCTCATTCTTGGAATCATAGCAATGCTCGTGGCATTTCCTGCTTCCAGCATCCTGTCTCGCGTTTATTATGATAATGGCGGCCAAAGCAAGTGGATCATATCTTGGGTGTCTGTGGCTGGATGGCCTCTAACCGCTCTGATATTGTTTCCTACGTACTTTGTTCAGAGAATCTCTCCAACGCCGCTGAGTTTAAAACTCGCTCTATCTTATATTTTTTTGGGTTTTCTAAGTGCTGCTGACAACCTTATGTATGCTTACGCCTATGCATACCTCCCTGCATCTACTGCTTCACTGGTGGCATCATCTTCCCTTGTTTTTTCTGCGCTCTTCGGTTACCTTCTTGTCAAGAACCAAATCAATGCTTCGATAATAAATTCTATTGTTGTCATAACTGCTGGATTGACCATTATCGCATTGGATTCTAGCTCAGATAGATATCCTGGCATCAGTGACAGCCAGTACATCATGGGATACGTGTGGGACATATTAGGGTCTGCTCTTCATGGGCTTATTTTTGCCCTCTCGGAGTTGGTCTTTGTGAAGTTAGTCGGAAGAAGGTCCTTCATTGTTGTTCTGGAACAACAAGTTATGGTATCTCTTTTTGCATTTGCGTTCACCACTGTAGGGGTTCTTCTGAGCCGTGATTTTCAAGGAATGGCATCTGAAGCTAACAATTTCAAAGGCGGTCGAGCAGCTTATTACCTTGTAATCATTTGGGGTGCAATCACATTTCAGTTGGGGGTCTTAGGAGCCACCGCCGTTGTTTTCTTGGCTTCGACTGTGCTAGCAGGTGTGCTTAATGCGGTCAGAACTCCGATAACAAGCATTGCTGCAGTGATATTGCTTCATGACCCAATGAGTGGTTTCAAGATCCTCTCACTGTTGATTACCGTATGGGGATTTGGCTCATTTATTTATGGCAGTTCTATGGGTGAAAAATCATCTTAAGAAAGCAGGTGTAGAATGTCGGGAGTGGATCCTCTCCAGTGAAGAAAAATTGGATGGTGTCAATTGTGATCTCTCACCCTTCATTGCTCTCTCTCTCATATTAATTTTTTCTCACTTATAAAGTTAATGGTGAGAGATCATACTTCATTTCCTCAAGTGTTAAAAAAACTGGAGAGGATCCATTTTCGTAGAATGTGGAGTCCAGTAACCTAGTCCACTTTCTAGTTGAATGATGAATATACCTCTGTCGGAAGGGCTGCATTAAATGTTGTATGTTTATAGGAGTATAAGACTCAATTTCTTATTGACTAGTATGTTTTATATGCAGGCCTCAATTATTCGTGTGTAATATAGGCTCATTTTTTTAAAAATATGGAGAGTATGTTGGTGTTTTGAATAGAATTCCACCAGATACCGAACCACCCCCTTTTGCAGATGACATAGCATTGCATGTTGGCAGAGAAAAGAATTCTACCAGAAAATCTCAGCCTCTTCCTGATGCAGTTAAAGAACCTTTGCATTTAGGCGAAGGAAGAAAGGTTTCCGGTCACCAAAAGAGGCTCCAACTTGATATGTCCTCGAATGAATATAAGAAGGCGAGAAACGATGGCGAGGGTATGGTGGCAGCTCTGACATGGCAGTTGTGGTTACCTCCCTAACAAAGAAAACAAAGATAGAAGATACCTTTTCTATAGATAAGGCTATTAAGGTGCTTCAGGATATACCAGGCATGGATGAAGATCTAATACTAGATGCATGTGAATTTTTGGAAGATGAAAGAAGAGCAAGGATGTTTATGGCATTGGATGAAAATTTGAGAAAGAAATGGTTACTGAGAAAGCTTCGTTCATAAACTTTAAGTTAGTTTCATGCAAAGCATGCCATAGCTTTGAAAGTTCACATCAACCCTCAACAAATCTGCAATTAAAGGAATTATCTTTTGTTTATCTTTGTATATTAATCAAGTAGAGATTAAATTTAAAACCATAGCTGTCTTATCTAACCAAAGCATTCTTGGAAGTTCAATGTAATGAAAAGACAAAGTCAGAGTTACAAAACATTCAGCACTGAAAATCAAACTAGATTCTAGTTTGCTACATCACTTCTGAACCTATGAACCTCAACTCCTAAGTAATCAACTGGACCTATAACTAGATATCTGATGGTGATTGGTTAGAGTTGTGCTTGCAATCTTTTGAGCCACTGATTCCAGAAGGTTGTGAGGTGGCCCTTCAATAACTTCCTTTACTATTCTGCATTCATCAATACTTCACAAATTAACATAGTATTTTGATGCACTGATGTTGTAAAACGTTATACACAGTCGTTTAATCACGTGTTATTTTAGATGATTATTCACACGGTCAACGTAAAAAATAGTTATTTTTGCTGACATGACCTTACACATTGGATGCACATGTAAAACCGCTTTATACCGGCAAAGTACGTCAAAACTAAATTCATTTTCAGAATGAAATCATAAATAGCTCATTTTATAAAACTAACGTCTTATTCAACCCTAAGAAAATTATTAGAATGCAGTATGCTGATACTTTGGAAACATAAACAAGACATAGCACTTCATTTTATTTAATAATTAACATGATAACTGGATTTAGCTATTCTTGTTTTGATTTTAACTATGAAAAGATTGAGTGTTAATTATCACTCACCGGTATATATCTGTGTAGCTAACTGAATCTGACAAGTTATCAGATTTACCAGCAGCTCTAAGATCAATCCAAGCATCTATATCTACCAAGAATTTCTGACCAAGTGTTCTTTCTTCTGGATTCACACCATGAAAACCATGGAACATTAATCCCCTCAGAATGAGTTTGTCACCCCTCATAAGTGATTCAGTTTCCATTGTTGTTGCTGCTATCATCATAGGGGAACACTAACACTGAATTAAACAACAATAATATAATAATAATCCTAGTTCCTCAATGCAATGTTGCAAAATTATATAATAATCGTAAATTCTTATTAGAGTTGAGATTGAATCCAGTCAAATTTAAATGGTGATAATCCTTTTGTATGTTTCCCATGCTATCAATATATCTCTTTAACAGTTGCAAAACCAAATTTAAACTCAAGAAATTGGTTAATCTATTACAAACGCAGAATTCACATGTGTGTGTTTGGTTACATGATTAAGAGACAAGCATTTAGAGATAGTTAGTTACCTTGGAGAAGCAGAGGAAACAACCTTGTTCATTTGTTTGCTTCGTAATATGAAAGGAGAGAAAAGAAAAGAGACATTTTTATTGTGGTGGAACCATGGTGGATAAATAGCATATTTTTTTACATTGATTCTTTTAACTTTTTTTTCTCTTTATTTATTTATTATTAATTTGTAGTTGTTGAAATGAAGATGATTCAAATCCTACCAAATACCAATTACCAATAACTCGAGTTAAATGATCAAGTTAATTAGGGAAGAAGTCTTAGGACGTATGAAGAACACTTACCAGCCCAACTGCGTTGCCCAGGTTTCTTGTGCTGAATGTTATTCTACTTCCTAATCCTGCACCCATAATTGATCATTAGGCAAGGTAACCTTCTTTGAGTTCTTTCACGGGTTAGTTCACAAACATGCATAAGAATCTATGATGCACGAATATTGACACAAACACGAGACATGACACGACATGGGATATGCGGACACACGAATTTAAGAATCTTATAAGACACAGAGACACCACATATATATATATATATAATATAAAGTATTTTTTAGATAAATTATAATGATATTTTAATTTTTTATTGATATTAAATATAAAATAATTTTTAATTTTTTTAATATTTTTTTAATTATATAAAATATTTAAAATATTTTTATTTTAATAAATAATAATGAGAAATGCTATTTGTACACCAAAATCAGCCACTAATGTATTTGTGTATAAATACATGTGTAGTTTAATTTATTTTCAATATATATTTATATTCCAATATGTATTTTATACTGGTGGCTGACTTTGGTGGCTAATTTTGGTGTACACGTAGCATAACCTAATAATAATATATATTTATAAACTCATTTCAATAATACGTATTAAGAATAAGGCTGTATACGCGGACACGTTAGTATTTAGAGAAGAATTTTTTTTATTTTTTTAAGACACGGTTGAACACAGCAGATACACGTGTCGAACGAGTGTCGTATCCGAAATATGTCCAACACGTAAACATAACACAGTAAAGTATTCGTGTTTCATAATTTAGGACAAAGGTTTTGGATTCGAGTATTAAAAAAATGAATAATATATATATTTTTTTACGTTATGTACTTTCTTAATTTTTTTCAAGTGAAAGAAAATAAAAATGTTATGTGCAAAAAAAAATAACTATAAAATTAGTCACTGTATATTTATATACATGTGTTATTTAATTCACCCTTAAAATATTTTTTATATTTTAACATGTATTTTTATAGTTGATTCACTTGATTGATTTGGTATGTACACTTAGTATGAACAAAAAAAAAGGGAGTGATAATGCTAGAATTTTTTGTTTAAGAATAAATGACCATTTGTACTCATGAGAGATGAAAACGCTGACATTTGTACCCATGATAGCCTGAAACTAAAGTTATACCCATGATAGATGCCCTCCGTGTGACAAAAGTGCCCTGACTTGGATCTGAGCTTGGTTCGTAGGAATCCGATCCTACGTGGCACTCTAAACCCCAAACCCTTTAAATATAATCTAATTTTAATTTATAATTTTATTCCCCATCTTCTCTTCCCCAATTCCAAACTCTGAAACCCTACCACCGCTCTCGTTCCTTGCTACCACCATAGCCATCAACATCATCGACCCACCGTTTTCCCTTCTCGACGTTTCTGCCTCTTCCTCAACAGCCACTTTCTCCTCTCATCGTCAACATCAACAACCTCATCCTTATTAAGATTTTTTGAATCTTCCAAATTCCCAAAATTTTTCATCATTTCTCACTTCTCACTGGCGCCACTCACCAAGGGCGTAACCTTCCTCTGATCACATTTCTGTAGGCGCTGGAAGCACTGGTTCGTCTGAGACAAAAACGCTGTCATCGTGGTAGTCGTTGTCGTTACCATTTTCTGCTACATGCACCAGTTCGAAGGGAGACTGGGAGTAGCTTCGATCTAGATCGCTGAACCCGAAGATGTCTGGTGAAGCAGACGGAGAAGTGTGATCAACGATGGGGACATTGCCGCCGGAGAAGTTGGAGTAGCCGCCATATCCAGAGAAATTGTCTTCGTCGGCGTGGTTTTGGTGGTGATCGGAGTCGACGCTGTAGGTATCAAAGGCAGACATGTCTTCTGTCTCTATGTTGTTTTTGTTCTCTCTCTCTCTCTTCTGTACAAAAAAGGGTGCTTCATTTGCTTAGCTTAATTGAATAATTGTATTCAGAGAAAGAGAGAGATGCTGTTAAAAATTAGAACATTTATTTGAGAAATAAATATTACCAACACGTTCATACCTGTGTTCCTCAATCGCGTGTCCTTTTCTCCTTCACTTTGATTTTTTTTTGTTACTGATTTGTGGAGTGGCTGATTTTTTTCAAAGTTTGAATTTTTTTTCCATAATTGATGAAGAGGAGAATGAATCTGGGGAAGAGATAGATGAAGACGAGGGGGACGATGATGATGTTGTTTTCCTTGAGAATTCTTACTACCTGCACAGTTACTTGGCTGGCTTGGTTGACCGGTATGAAAAGATGGTTGAGAAGTACCATCCCGGATTTGGAGTGCGGAAGAGGAAGGGGAGGTTGAGAAGGTGACGATGAAGGAAGAGTGGTTGGAAAGCATGAGAGTGAGGAGGGTGTCCTTGATGGGATCAGAGGTGGTGGGGAGGGAGAAAAGGATGGCTTTGTCGGCGTGAAGGGCGGAGTGGATGGTGAGGGAGTGAGTGTTGAGGAAGAAGGGGCCAGAGTGGGGTTTGGAGAGAGAGAGTGTGTGTGTGAGTAAGAGAGAGAGGGGTTGAAGATAGGGGAGGGAGTGCCACGTAGGATCGGATTCCTATGAACCAAGCTCAGATCCAAGTCAGGGCACTTTTGTCACACGAAGGGCATCTATCATGGGTATAAGTTTAGTTTCAGGCTATCATGGGTACAAATGTCAGCGTTTTCATTTCTCATGGGTACAAATGGTCATTTATTCTTTTGTTTAAAATAATAAAATCCCTTTCATGCGCCTCACAAGTCTTAAATCAACATTCTCAGATGTTCATTCAATTCAAAACAGATCTGCTAAAGAAAAATGGAAATGTATAAAGGTAGAATAACTATGACTTTGTTATTGATGGATACGTATATATGAGAACAATAGGGGTCTGAAAGAGTTCATACTTTATATCAACAGACATAGATGAAAAATGCATTTTAGTAACAAAAAAACATGCATTCATAAGAACTCTATATAAGGGGAAAAAAAGGAACAACTGCACTAAACAAACTCCATCACTTTGCATAAAGATCTAGTGCTTGTCCTCCTTAGGACTCTCTTTTGGAGGCACCTTTGATTCCAATTCTTTTGCAGATTTTTGCATTTCCCTAAAAAAAGAATTGCAAGAACATATTACAATCTGAAAAATCAGTTAAATCTATGTATAATCGACGGAAAAAGTAACCATCGCCTACGTCGATGTTGCAATATAAGAAGAAAAATAACAAAATGAAGATATGTAAGTTTAGGTTTAAGGTTTAGGACAAGCATGCTTTAAAGTGCAATTCCAAATCACAAAAAAGCCATCAAATTATTTTCTAGTAGATTCATAACATATTAACATACATTTTGGCTTACTAATTTAATAACCAAATCAATAGTTCTAAGTTTATTTCTAGTAATACTTATTTAGAGGGCGAATGTCAGAGATTATGGGGTTCAAATCCTAGAAATAGCCTCTCTACACAAAAGAATAAGGCAACAAATATCTACTCTCCCTAAACCCACCAGATCAGAGTCCTACGCACCAAGTTCCCTTTACTTCTAATGGTAGTTGCTTAGGTGTTTTATTTGAAAAATAGTATTGATCCAATTCATTTATACTATGATACTTAACAGATTTCAGTCTTCGAAGCTGTTGTTTTTTGTCTTACTACCAATTAAACATGCAGTTTTCCATCAAGAGAAACACTCAGATCAAATCCTTCTCAAAATGGGAAAGCAGTGGCTCTAAAATCCATTAAAAATGCATTACAGGGAAATCTCTTTCCCGTTGTATATAGGGCTAACTACACGAATCAAACAACACCATTGTACTATATCATAAACAAGTAACAATCCCAAAGAGAGAAAAACAAAAAGGTTAAAGGAACATATTTCTAACACTGCTAGCACATCATCAAAATCTAAGACCCTTAGGCATGATTACTTAGGATAAACGACACCAATTCTTTCTAGTGTAGCGATCCAGGTTCTAGCATGTCATGACCAATGCTAGCCGCCAGGCGCTACTACACGACTTTCCCTAGAGACTTCAGACCCTATATTAAATATATACATATGAGCCTGTAGCGCTAGTCGAGATCGCGTGTCAGATATATAGATATAACAAAATAGATAATAGTTAAATAGATAATATATACATGAAGCATAGAAAATACAGAAAACATAGTAATATCATACATATATGCCCGAAGGCTCATTTAGTACATCATAATTCACACCAAGTTACGTCGTTGCTTATTCATGAAAATATTTACAGACTCCATATTTATACTAACAGGCCTCGACTCACAAGAGTCACTGTAGTCTGAGACCTATTCTAACTTGTTTATATATGTATTTACAAAAGCACCTAGCCCTCTAAAAGTCTATACAAAGCGAGGGAAAAGACAACTACTACCACTGCTACTATTATAACTACTGCTGGTCATTGATCCCTGGTAGCTGAAGAAACACGGAAGTGCTGTGTGAAAGTAAAAGAAGTCGCTCTGACCCTTCAGTAATTCTACTGCTGCTCGCTAGTCCCAAGACTGAAAACTCAAAGAAGATCTCGCCAGTTTGCATCTGGGGAATGGGGAAGTAAGGGGTGAGAACCTAAGGTTTCCAGCAGGGTACTACACAAGAAAACCTAAGGGGTTCCGCAGCCTAAGTCTAAGACTTCGCGCAGTTAGGTCAGTAAGTCACACAAACAAGTACAAGCACAAGTATATAGCAGAATAGTAACCAAGCACAAAATACAAGAAGCCGAGACAAAATACAAACACAGGTACAAGTAAGCAATCACAAACATAGAGAACGCAGCAACCAAGTATGATGCATGCCTGGTCCTATGCAGGCCATGAGCTCATGCGTCGGTTGACTACTCGCAACCCGACGTTACCTAGGAACTAGTCCTAGATATGGTTTCCCGATTGCGTCCGTCCGTGCATAGGTGTCGATGTGGTTAAGAATACTACCAGTCCATGACACAGGCAATTGTCACAAAGCTTGACGCCATAATATACGCACAAAGGGGAAACAGATTTTTAGCAGTCAGTGGGTAATACCCGCCTCTAAACAATCTCAAGCACCTTGGGCTTTACAGTTTTTTTTCCGCGGCACATCTCAATAAACTTTATCTCTATGGGACATCTCTGCCCTTCTTTTTAAATAAAATTTGTGTCCGGTCCTTTCTTAAAATATCTCAGCCTTGTCACATATTTTACCATTTTGTCCTTGAAATTTTTGTACACTTTCAATTTTACCCTTTCTGTATATAACTTCGTTTTTTTCTAGTTTTCTTTAGGCTTTTAGTGACGCTTTCACCACTAGTGTTATTACTTCACCATTTTACCCTCATATTTTTTTTTCTAATAGACCTTTTCTCCTTCATTGAGTTAGTTAATTATTTTTAATTTGACTTTATGCCTAAAATTACTAATATGCCCTTAAGTACTCTAGTTTTACCGTTTAACCTTATTTAGTGTCAAAATATTATCAAGTTAATCCTAATATTTTTCTTTGACCAAATTATTCATAATATTTTTAATTAATGCCAACTCTATACTTAGGAACCTAAAAGATCATTTTACCCTTTATTAATTTATTTACTTATTCTAGTTACCACTTTTTACCGTTTTACTTCTAACTTTTACTAAAATTTTTATTTAGACCCGAAACTTTATTATAATTATAATTTTGACCCAATTAATTTATATAATTACTATTTTACCCCTAATGATACTAAGTTTATAATTTTATTTATTTTTTATTTAAATTATATTTTTAACTCTCTTTTTACCTAAAAATGACCATAATACCCTTTTTACTTTACACCTTTGTTCCATAGGATTAAAATCAGTTTTCTAACCTCTTTTTGACCCTTACACACGTGACTTTCATGATCATTTAGTGGTTGGATTTTCAGGGGTGCAGTTTTTCATTTTTATCCATTTTTAAGGCTTGAAACTTAAACCCAAGTGCTCTATTAATTTTTTACTGTCTCATACATTTTTCAGAGGCAAATAGCTTCATATATCACTCAAATAACAGTCTAAAAATAGAGAAGCATCACTGAATTTTCAGAATTAAAAATCAAGCACAAAATCACCACAAAGTGGCTCATATAAGCACCGAAAACAAGCACGACTATACTCTAACTAATCCTAACCCTTATTTTTTATTGAATTCAGTTCTTAAACCTTTCACATACTAGAAAACGTTCACACAAGGGTAGAAGCACAGATGGTGATGGTGCAGTTTTGTTTTTGGCCGAAAGTGTCGCAAAAACGTCGAAATTCAACCACTTTGAGCTCGAATTTCTCTAACTCCTTAGGCGTGCTCCATGGGTGCTTCGAGATGAGTTCTCTGTACATAGAGGAGAGTAAGAATTCATTATGGCTACTGTTTTTAAAATAGAAAAGGAAAAGAGGAAGAACAACGGTTTACCTAGCCAAAATTTCAGTATAAACGCAATGATTAGCGAAAACGGGCAACAGTTTGTGCTTGTATGGTTTAAGTCCTTGAAGAACACATGAAGAACAATGGAAGAAGAGTTGAAATAGTGACTGGGGCGTAGAGAACAAGTTTAAGAATTTTCTGTCTTTCTCTCTCAAGAATTCGGTTAAAAGAGTGTAAAAATGTGTAAAGTATTTTTTGAATTTTGTGGCAAATGCTTCCTTAATAAAAAATCAAAGTCTTGCTGAATTTATGATGGTAAGAATTTTCTGTCTTTCTCTCTCAAGAATTCGGTTAAAAGAGTGTAAAAATGTGTAAAGTATTTTTTGAATTTTGTGGCAAATGCTTCCTTAATAAAAAATCAAAGTCTTGCTGAATTTATGATGGTAAAAGGGGCTGAAATTTTCGTGGTCAAGGGCTGGGCTTCAATGAATAAGGAGCGTGAAAACGAAGAAGCTTAGTCAGCGCTTACATGTCGAGCTTATCGCAACTAACCGCAGTTAGTTACTCGAGGTTAAATGCACAACAAAGAGGGGTGAAGGGCTAAGATAGTCTCGGCCCAAAGGCTGAGAAGGAGAGACAAGTTACTTGGGTGGCAAGTAAGAAGATTTGGGATCTCTAGGAGTCGTTTGCGTAATACTAGTCAGAAATTCGGTTCGGAATAAATTTTACCGTGTGGTAAAATAATTAATGGCTAAGATTTATTCTTAAAGAAATAAATCATAAATGAATGGCTAATATTAATCTTGGGACACAATTACCAAGGTAGAAATTATTTTTACCACTAGTTTCGAAATTTTCGGTTACAAGAGTTTTTCTCGGCGCACGCAAAACTGTCACTAAAAGTGAATTTCCGGCTCAAAAAGTCTCTAGTGAGAAAATAAACCAATGGTAATCTAATATCTATTATTTACTAGTCAAACTTGACTTAGGAAAAATTAATTACTCTCGTAAAGTCAATTTTGACTATATTAATGGCTTTTTTCTTTTTAATTTTTATTTTTTTCTCTCTTTTTTCTTTTTTTTTTTACCATTGGGCCAGCCTCACTATTTCTTATTGGGCCATGGTTTGAAATTTCACAAAATAAATTTGGAAATAGCCAGAAAAATCTGTTTATCGAAAACCAGGTTCTTACATCTAGCTTTCTCAATATAAGCAGTTTTTTACATAAAGTAGTTAGCTAAGCAAAAGTGAGCTGATTACTAGACAAACCTCACCTGCAAGGTCGGATTTCAAAACCGCCATTCCTTCACTACTCCAGGTCAAAGCTTAGCCTTCTCCACGTAATGTTTTTTAGGAGAGAAATTCCTTTAAAGGAAATGTAATGTGACCAATATTTTTTCTTGTATATTTGCCTTATCGACCCAATACTAACATTAATAATAGAATACAACGTTGTATTGAAAATTAACATAATGTATAGTTTTTTCCTCTATGAAAGGATGATAGAACTTCACTCTCTACAATCAAATATAAGCTAACTTTGAACACAAAATAACATAATCCATAAACATAAGCTTCCAAGTTCAGAATTCCAATATCCAACCAATCACTCTATGTTATCCAAATTCCACTCCTAAACTGTAAACCCTAACACCCCCTCCCCCAAAACAAAAAAACCAAAAAACAAAAAATTTCAACAACAAAACCATCAACCGAAAATCTAAAAACAGAAGCAACTTAGAACACAAGATCAAAACTTGACGAGAATAAACAAGTACCCAGATGGAAATCAGAGAGAAAATGGAAAAAAGGGACTCACTTGGAAGAAGCAGCGGTTTCTTCTTCGAGCCAGTTACGGATGTGCTTAACGTTGCACCTGAATATGTTGGCAGATTGCTTCACGTCGCTCCTTAGAAGAAGCACCACCGCACTCACACCAGCCACCGTAAGCACGAAATTCGTCAAACCTATAATAATAGCGAAGGATTTCACTACCCCGGAGAAAAAAAAATACTTTTTTATGATGTTTATGCTACTGCTGCTGCTGCTACTTGCAGTGCAGTGAGGAGAAAAAATCAAAATAGTGTTTTTTTTTTATCCTTCATTTTGACCTTGCCGCAAAGTATTTTTCTAGAGCTTTCCAGATTTCATGTGCATAGATGTATTCTACTACCTTGTTGACGAACATTTCATCCATGCACGAGAGCATCCACGCCGCTAAGCATTCATCATGTTGCTCCCACACTTCAAATTCGGGTGACAATTTTCTGATTGCTTGATCTGCTTCTGAATTGTATTTCCTTGGAATTGCTTCTTTGTTAAGGTGATTTTGTAACTTATTAGCTTTGATGCACGCTAATGCTTGCCTTTTTCACGCTTTGAAATTGTGTTCGTCTAGTTTAATCGTAGCTGAAAAATTTGCGATTGACGCCATTGTTAAACTTGTTGGAGCTTGAGTGGCAGCGACGGGTATGGGGTGATCCATGGATCAGAACGTGAGCTCTGATACCATGTGAGGTATCAGTAAAGAGAGGAGAAAGTGATATATATATATATATATATATAGAGAGAGAGAGAGAGAGAGAGAGAGTTTCTTTTGTTGAATTGAAAATTGAATTTTACAAGTGATAGAGAATGTATTTTATATAGTCTGCTTCATTTACATGTTGAGTGGCTGAAATCAGCCAAAAATTCATCCAATGTTGTTGGTGGCAAGATTTGCAAAGATTGTGACACATTTTGAAATTTATGAGAAAGAATATCCTCTAAATTAGTCTCATATTGAAGTTGATTAATCTAATTCTCAACCTCAGCAAGATCATTCCAATTAATCAGATTACCATCTTCATCGATTTGATTTGTGGAATCCACAATAACACTCTTTTCTTTAGAACTCATAACCCCAAGTTGATTTGTAGTTGAACAATCTAGAAACACATTAACTTGGCTACTAGAATTCAAGATCACCTCATTATTGTTTGCCACAAGATGAGTAACATTTGGATCTCAGAATTAGAATTTTGAGTTTGATATACCAAATTATCATGATCAAGAACACAATTATGATTAGGAATGTTGTTCATAAAATTGAGTTGACTTTGACTTTGGTCAATATTAAAATTGTTACCATTATCTTGATTACCCTCCTCCTCCATGTGAATTCTTTTTTTACAAGTTATCTTGATTACCCTCCCAAATTGTTCTACAGACTTTCAGGTTCCATCCTAACTTGGTAGCTAGCAATGTATTGATAACACAAAACAAATTAAACAATGTAACACTATCAAAAGAAATTTATCTCGATCTAGTTTTTGTGCAAAAAGAAGAGATTCCACTTGGCTTATGTTGTTTAACACACACGTTTAATTTTACTGAGTATATGATTTTCCAAATTTCATAGTGATGAAGAACAAGACCAAGAAGTGGTTTTGTTTTGAAACAGGTTATTAGGTTGTATGAATATGGTTAAACTCATCTTTTTTGGGGAGTTTTTGAATCTTTGATACTATGATAATTCTATGATTTGACTATTATGTGTCTATTAATTTAATTGATGTGTTCTGAGATATGAGATATGTTTAATGTAAAATTATCATTTCAAGACAACAAAGATAATTCGAATTTATTTCTTTTTTATATTTTGATTAAAAGATTGTTTTTGTTTTCATTCTTTTGAATAAATTC
>NC_029788.2:3456449-3457837 GCF_000816755.2 Arachis ipaensis | reverse complement strand
GAGATAACATATAATACAAATGTAATTTATATTGATATAATTATTTCTTTGATCTAAAAAAATAAAAATAAATAATCAAATAATTATTATTTTTTATAATTAACCTCCAAAATTAATTTTTAACCACAAATTTCTTCTCACTCTTATCTCTAATATACATTCATCCCTCCTTTCCCATTATTTATCATCTCACCACATGTAAATTAACCTAAGGATGTGGACATGTATAACATGAAATAAAAATTAATAACATTCAGCTTTTATCCAAATTCATCTCTTACTTCCACGGTTCTCTCTCTTTTTATTTTACCCACATGTTAAATGTTTTTTTTCTTGGAAAACAAGGAAGAGAGAAAGGATAATAATGAAAGATAAAATTAAAATAAATTAAACATCAAGAATATTTTTAAAATTTTTGAAAAATTATTAAGAACAAAAAATAATTTTAAATTTTTATGTGAAGATGAAAAAGAAGAAAAAGACATGACTGAAGATAAAGGATATTTGCACTTTGAGGGAGATTGATTTATAGAGATGAGAGAGGAATTACACAAGTAATCAGAGAGATATGCTGGAGGTCGGTGAGGCCGGTCGGAATGACGAGGATGGGGTTGCTCAGGTGGTGAAGAAGGTGACGGGGGATGAGAAGGTGATGGTGGGCTGGTGTCTAGTGTTGAAAGGGATTCGGTGGTCATGGGTTCAACTTGGTTAGGAAACGATAATGAGGAAGAAGGAGAGGTTGTTGGAGAATTTATCTAAAATATAAATTTAAAATATAGGAAGGTGCTTTTCGAAATTATAATTTGATATTTGTTGACATGGTTTTAATGCACAACTTTCCCGAATATCACTTATGATGCTTTTATTACTATAAATTCCAGAGTTGCTCTCGTGCAAGAAAACCAAAGCATATTAAACGCCACCTTAATTAATAAGAAAGTCAAAGGAGCCAACAGATTTTATGATTTTTAGTCATTAATTAGCCATCAATAATATTTTTAATGATGTAAAATTATATCTAATTATATAGAATTATTCAATTTTCTTTTAATAATTAAGTACGGACTAAAATTTAACAAAAATGCTGCCACTAGCACTCCTCATAATTAATTAGTTAACTTCCATAGCCATACGGAACATGAAGATAATATTTATTTTTGAACATTGTGGATATTAATTAGAACATTTTTTTTAATATTTAAATGATCTAGCTTATATAATCTATTGGTACAAAACATTTTATAATACAATTTAATCATTAATTATTCTATTAGCATTTAGTAAAGTTATTTTATTCAATCAGGTATCGTCTTAAAAATCATATAAATACAAATATCTTACTAGATAACATTATAAATCCTTCTTTACATTTTATATTTGTTGATATT
>NC_029788.2:3450736-3456413 GCF_000816755.2 Arachis ipaensis | reverse complement strand
CAAAATTATATTATAAAAAATATTATTTGTACACTAAAATAAGTCACTATTTGTGTATAAATATATGTGTAGTTTAATTTATTTTTAATATGTATTTATATTCTAATATGTATTTTATACTGAAAATTGACTTTAGCGACTGATTTTGATGTACAAGTAACGTAACTCTTGAATTATACTTAAATTTTGAAAATAGTTAATGTAAATACCGTGTAACAGTGAGGGTGGGGATGTTGACGGTGGAAGCTGGTGGCGCGGCGGTGGCCGAAGCGAGAGGAGAAGGGGAACTTGACGGCCATAGCCATATCTCTATCATAGAGCTCTCTCATTGTGGGATCAGAGAGAGTCTCGTAGGCCTGCTGCACACGAATAAACCTCCTTGTGTACTCTTCAGCCCGACCCGGTGGCGACACGTCCGGATGGAACTTCCTCGCAAGCTTCTTGTACGCCTGCTTCAATTCCGCCACCGCCACCCACTCCGGCACGCCAAGAACCTCGTACAAGCTCGCATTCGCTTCCTCCGTCGCCACCGCTAACGCATCGAACGACGACGTAGAAGCATTTGCTCTGATGCTCAGTCGCAGCGCGGGTCGGGTCGGATTGTTAATAATGTCGGGTTTGGGTGAGTAGTAGTGGGTTGTTGTTTTGGATGGGAATGGGAAAATTGTTTTGGGTGGCGATGTTAAGCGGTGATGGTGATAAGAACTAGGAAGGGCAGAGGAGCACATTTTGATTTCTGGTTGAGAGTTTGTATGTATGTGATAATGCATGTATGGGTGTGTATCTGTTTTCGTTTTCTCGTCCTCAATTTATAACGTTTAGAGGATAGTTCAGTGTGTTGAGTGGGAGTGTGTGTTCAGTGCATTTGATATAAAAATTGGTTTTTGCTTCTTCTTTGTTACAGCATACGTCATCCATTTTGGCATTATTTATACGTATATCATCAGCACGTACGAGGGCTAAAGTAAAAAATTGAATTCTCATTTTCCACCATTACAAATTTGGTGAGAATTCAGCTGGAGTCAATTTAACGTGAAGTTGATAATGTTAGTGTTGCAAGTATGAGAAGTGTTAAAGTTAGTCTCACATTAAAGAAAGTAAGGAAGAGTGAGGAGTTTATAAGATGAGAAATCCATTAACTTGACACCTTAAGATTTTGAGTTTGGATGTGGTATCTTCTCATCTTATATTCTTTCACTTGATTTCTCCCCGAATTTTCTCCGGTGGTCGAAAGCTCCCCACAATTTTCCCAACAGATAGTTATCGTTAGATAAAAATTTAGTCAAATTAATTAAATTATCTAATAACTTTTGATTATTAACTTTACGTAAAGTTAACTCCACTTGAGTTTTCACTTAAAAATTTAAATTTTAATTTTGTAAAATATAATTCTACACATTTAATTTTTTTTAATAAAATCTAATTAAATTAGTTTATTATAATAAAATTAATTATAATTAATATTATTTTAAATTTTATTATTTAATTTAATTAGATTTAGTTCATAAAAAAATAATTTCCACAAAATATTAAACCAAACTTTTACTAAGATAAGTAACTCACAGTAATGTATGTGTTTAATATTTTTATAAGTTTAGTTAACATATATTTTTGGAATAAATTTTAAAATTATTAATTAAAAAAATCTATAAAAAATATAAGGTAAAGTATTAAATTGGTCTCTTATATTTTGGCGTAATCATGTTTTGGTCTTTAAGATTTAAAGTATTTTATTTGAATCCAATAAATTTTCATTTAACTTTAATATAGTCTCACGGTGAGGTCAAAGTTAAATAAATAACAAAATGTCTTATATAATAGCAGTACAAGAACAAGATCGATAATTTAGAGAATAAGTACAAGCTCTAGAGGCACAAAATAAACCGTGAATGCATCAATACATTTATTTATCATTCTCTTTTAATTTTATAGAAAATATTTCATTTAAATTGGAAGAAAAATGATAAATAAATGTATTGTTATATTCACGGTCAGTGACGGATCCAGAAAATTTTGGTAGTGGGGGAAAAATTTATATAACATCATAATAATTTTTATAATAAAAATAATATGTGTATATAAAAAATTAAATATTAAATTATCTATTAACCATTATATATATGTGTAAATATATATGTATTGTTTAACTTATTTTTAATGTGTATTTTATATTTTAATATATATTTTATACAAATAATTATTTTTTATGTACATATAACATGATTATTGTTATGATTATATTTTATTATTGTAAAATATGATTAGCCTTCAAAATATCTAATATATAAATTACAATACTAAAATAGTAATTTAAATAATAATATATAATTTAAAATTCTATTATTTTAGGTTTTATATTTTAAAAAATTAAATAATTTTTCTCTTAACACTACCATCAAAATTTCTCTAATTTCAAACTTATTCCTATTAAATAATTCATATATCCATCAAATCAAAAGTAATTCTAATTATTATGACAAAAAATTTTAATTTCCACAAAATATTAAACCAAACTTTTACTAAGATAAGTAACTCACAGTAATGTATGTGTTTAATATTTTTATAAGTTTAGTTAACATATATTTTTGGAATAAATTTTAAAATTATTAATTAAAAAAATCTATAAAAAATATAAGGTAAAGTATTAAATTGGTCTCTTATATTTTGGCGTAATCATGTTTTGGTCTTTAAGATTTAAAGTATTTTATTTGAATCCAATAAATTTTCATTTAACTTTAATATAGTCTCACGGTGAGGTCAAAGTTAAATAAATAACAAAATGTCTTATATAATAGCAGTACAAGAACAAGATCGATAATTTAGAGAATAAGTACAAGCTCTAGAGGCACAAAATAAACCGTGAATGCATCAATACATTTATTTATCATTCTCTTTTAATTTTATAGAAAATATTTCATTTAAATTGGAAGAAAAATGATAAATAAATGTATTGTTATATTCACGGTCAGTGACGGATCCAGAAAATTTTGGTAGTTGGGGAAAAATTTATATAACATCATAATAATTTTTATAATAAAAATAATATGTGTATATAAAAAATTAAATATTAAATTATCCATTAACCATTATATATATGTGTATAAATATATGTATTGTTTAACTTATTTTTAATGTGTATTTTATATTTTAATATATATTTTATACAAATAATTATTTTTTATGTACATATAACATGATTATTGTTATGATTATATTTTATTATTGTAAAATATGATTAGCCTTCAAAATATCTAATATATAAATTACAATACTAAAATAGTAATTTAAATAATAATATATAATTTTAAATTCTATTATTTTAGGTTTTCTATTTTAAAAAATTAAATAATTTTTCTCTTAACACTACCATCAAAATTTCTCTCTTTTTATATATATTACTAAATAATTATATAGAAATCCACTTCCCAACGCAATTAGAAGTCGACTCTTATTGATATTTATAGTTAAAAAAGTTCTTTCAATTAATACAGTTGCTATGCAAAAATTAAAGCTAATTTAAAAAGAAGATAAATAATATTCTTTTGAGTTGATTTTTAAAAAGAAACACTAATTTCGTTTAAATTTGAGAATTAATCATTCTAATGAATTTCTAATATAAAATTTTTAAATTGACGATTAAGTACTAAAAGTTGAGTAAAAAATTATTGTGGGGTCAAATTTAATAATCTAATGGGACAAATAAATCTTATTATCATATACTACTAAAAAAAATTCAAATTGTAGTGGGGCGCTTGCCCCCACACCATTGTACATAAAACCGTCCCTGTTCACGGTTGATTTTGTGCATCTAACTTGTTCTCCAGATTATCGACCTTATTATTGTACTACTGTCATGTCATGTAGGATATTCTATTAATTATATAACTCCGACCTTACAGTGAGACTACATTGAAATTAAATGAAACTTTTTTGGATTCAAATAATACACTTTAAACCTTCAAAACTAAAAAAATGATTACGCTTAAACATAAGAGACCAATTTAATACTTTTCTCAAAAATATAAAATTTAAGTTTTGAATGTATTTATTATAATAAAATGCTTAGGAATTTATATTAATAGTATGTATTGTTAACACACACATAATTAAATTCTATTGTTATTTACATTAATTGAAAGTTGAAACCAAATAAAGATGAAAACATCGTTGGTATCATCTATTATTATTGCTATGCTTTGGAAAGCCAAGATGTATAGACCTTTGGCGGCAACATGTTTTCTCACTCACGGCAGAGCACATAGTTTCAAATGCTTAGCTGGTTTTGCATTTCATTGGGACTCGCAATTTGCAAAACTCACCTTGTCCAATAAATTTTTTCAATGCAGAATTAATAATCAAAAGCCAAAACTTGTTTCATCTTTAATTATACAGGTATTTTTAGTTAGCATGGTTTGGGGTAAATTTTTATTTATTAATATTGATTAATATTTAATAATTTATTTTTACATTATTAAAATTTAAAATTTAGTATAACATATATTTTTGTTGATTAAATATGGACCAAAAAAATAATAAATTTTGTTAATATGTAAAACTTTAATATATATGAAAGTGAAATAAGTGAAATGCTGCCTGCATGGTGTAAATTTTTCGTATATCGTGCACAGGTTTTCCACATGGTGCGAAAAGCACTTGGACCTGTGCAGTGTACACTTGTAATTTGTAGGTTGCGAAAAGTGGCTAATATTTTTGGTAATGAATTAGAGCGGTGGATTATGTATAGTTATGAGAAATTGATGTGTTTTTTTATGGATATTTATTATTATTTAGACATTTTTTTAAAAATTAAAAACTATAAATTGGAGGTTTAAAATTGGATGAGAATAAAAAATTGAGGATCAGATTTTAGGTGGTGTGCATTTAAATTCTGGATCAGTATAAATTGTCGTCTTTGATTTGTGTAGGATAAATTTTTTTATAGTTAATCTTCAAATTTATAGTATTTATACAAAATAAAAATACACTAAATTTTTACATTATTAAAAGAATACTACTTATACACAATACAAAAAATAAAAAGCTGCGAAAAGTATTCTTTTTGTTAGTGATTGGTTCGGGTATCGATTTTAGGGGTGCAAAACCCGAACAAATCTGTGAATTCGATCATATATTAATTAAATAAAAAAATTAAAAAATATATATCACTTTTCCATTAGACAATGATTATTCATTATTAATATGTTTGGATTTTAATGAGTTTAGTTTTTAATGTATTTGGTGTTTAACATGTTTGGATTATTTCTATTAATGTTACATGTTTATTGTACTTGTTGAAATTTTAAGATAAAAATTTAGTTTTTTTTTAATGAATTTTAAAGTCATCGAGTACCCAATTACCCGAACCAAACCAATCCCTTCTTAATTAGTTTGGTTTGGTTCGGATACATGTACACAAAAATACAAATTTGAACTAAATCGAACCAATTACATTTTAATGGGTTCGGTTCTAATTTTACCATAAATTCGAATCAAACCGACCCATTCTCATCCCTAGGAGTGAAAATGTCAAAAATAGATCTAGAAATTTATAGATTTTTTAGTTGCTTTTTGTTAATTTAAGTTTTATCCGTTTTTTGATAAGTTTCTATAATTTTACTCAATTTTCCATTAGATTCTTATGGTTTAAAAATTTATAATTTTATATAAAATTTTGGAA
>NC_029788.2:3450064-3450705 GCF_000816755.2 Arachis ipaensis | reverse complement strand
ACAAAGAACAACAGAATAATTAATTTTATCAATATATTTTTTTTTTCTTTTTCATATGCTTCTGAACTAACATAGATATTTAAAGCCGAGTCGATTTAATCATCAAGCACCACCTAATTGAAACTCTGTTCTAAACGCATCTTCAACTTCATGTTTATTCAGTATTATGTACAAGAAATCAAATTTAATAATTTCTCACTCTCTTGAAGAAACACTGGCTGTATAATATACCTAATACCTAAAAGAGTTTGTTTAGCTACATGAAATTTAAAATTCAAATGGATACTATGTTCAATGAGTTGATAGGTTTATAGTTTCAGAATATAAAGATGAGAGAGTTTGTGACATATATTTCGTGAGTTGAATATGAATGGTATGGCTATAGCCTAAGGAAAGTAATTAAATAATTACACATGCATAATCAAGCATGCTTACGTCATATCTTGCTTCAAATCTTCTGTCGTATAAGAAATATGTAGATAGTGCATATGCAGTGGATAATTTATGAATAACTAAATTGAAAAAAAATTACGTTTTAAATTATTTAAATTGTGATGTTGATACTTTGATTAATTAAAAAAATAAAAATTAAAAAAAAATTGAACTATTCTTATTTTTTTGAAAATTTTTAACATAAAAAT
>NC_029788.2:3449329-3450022 GCF_000816755.2 Arachis ipaensis | reverse complement strand
GCTGATGAACAATATATAAACAACAAGAATAATCAAATCGTTACAAAGACTATAAAAAATAACTAACGAGTCGAGTCCATAAAATTACATAGCAGTAGAGAGATGATACAAGCATAATTAATTTAGTGCGGGTACCAGGCTCTACCCCACAACATATATCCCGGTCCATTAAAATGTCTGAAAAGAAGAACCTGCCAGTAAAAGAATATTATGACTTATCAGCCAACCAAACAATTCAATTACATACATACTCAACGAAGGACAACTGCTTCAATCAATTGTTGTCTTCTTCTATTCAGAGAATATTGATTTGAACAAATTTTAGCGGAAAGAATAAAATACGTACATATCCAATGAAGGACAACTGCTTCAATCAACTGCAGTGTCTTCTTTCAGTCGGAAAATATTGATTTGAACCAAGTTTTAGCGGAAGGGACAAAATATGTACATACCCAACGAAGGACAACTGCTTCGCAGTGTCTTCCTCCACTCAGAGAATATTGATTTATACATTGTCAGACAATCACCAAAACAACAAAATTAGGTTAAAAAAAAATAAACTATCAATTCAATATCTAAAATATTTAGTGGCTGACAAAAAATTTTTTTAAAAAATATTATTAATAAAATAATCCTTTCAAATTTTTAAAAAACCACAAAAATAATTGATAAATATTATATTTTTTGTGAGTA
>NC_029788.2:3447798-3448493 GCF_000816755.2 Arachis ipaensis | reverse complement strand
CAGTTCTTTTGTCACGTTTTTTCATTTTCATAGTAATTCACAATTTTTAAATATAGAAACATAGCAAAAATTCATATTTTTTTATTGTGCTGCTTCTGACTTTTTTACCGAAATTGCTCTCAATCAAGAAGTAGATTTCTAACCTGTTAATGTACAAGACATATATATCGAGTTGGAAAACAGACAAAGAAATATCAAGGACTAAAAGCTTCTCTAGTGATGGTTTTTAATTTCAGTTTATTTTAGATTTAAAAAGTATTATGTAAGTACTTGTAAGATCATATGTTATAAAATTTAATTTAAAATTTAATGTGAAATATTACAAAACAAAAAATTATATATCATATTTAAAAAATATTATACACTAACAAATTTGCAATGAAAACTTTGTATATTAGAATGTAAAAAAAATATATAATTTTACAAAAAATTGAGAAAAAATTTACTGTTAGATTTATTTTTCTATCAAATTTTTAGAAGATAATAAAAAATAAAATAAAATTTAGAAATATAACCGAATACATTTAATTTATTTGAGTATATTTAAATTGAGTTTGTATTACAACGTTACAATAAATAACATTATAATGTTCATTTAATAGAGGTTTAATGGATTATAGAAGTGACACTGTTTCACTCATCCATTTTTAAAATGATACGATATTATTAATTAATAATATTACATATTTATAAAA
>NC_029788.2:3445906-3447676 GCF_000816755.2 Arachis ipaensis | reverse complement strand
TCTATATATTATGAAAAACAAGTCTAGAAATTAAGTAATTAAATTACGTCACTAGAAATATCTAGAAAGATAAATATCTAAAAATATCTACAATATCTAATACCTACAAATATCTAAATATTATAACGAACTAATATGAGTTCTATAAATACGCTATCATGAAATTCATTGTAAACACATCACGTTATTATCCTTTGTACTCTCTCCTTAACTCATCAATGATATAACTATCAAATTTCTCAAACTATTCATCTAAATTAGTCCTTCATCAAAATTATCCTTAATATTCTTACTATATAATTCAAGTCCTTCATCATAAGTGGTGGTAACTCTTTTCAAATGAGGAGTTTACTTTGTGGAAGACGGTGGTATGCTCCTTTAATAATCTGAATTCTAAAGAGTTATATTCCACTCAAACGTTACTTAATGAGTTATAGGAATCCATGGAAAGATATATGCCAGTTATAAATCAAGGAGCAGCATGTAAGAGATAAGATGATTACTGGTTTGTCCATGGAGATTACGATGTAAAAATGACTCAGTTCTGAGAGGATGTTTGGTTAGTTTGTGGATACAAGATTTTTCTCAACTTCAAACTAAAGAGAATCTATCATTGGGGGTTGTGGGTTTTGGAATGAGTTAGAGTGAAATTGGAACTTCTAATGGAGGCGTGAGCTATTCAAATGAGAATTGAAACTCAGTGAATTAATTACATGATACTTTGAGGCCAGCTAAGCTAGAAAATAACAAAGAGGATAGTGTTACATTGTGTGAAAGTTTGATAAACAAGATGTATTTTTTGACTAATTTATTTGTGCATGTGATACAAACAGAAATGCTTCTGGAGGATGTTACCGGTCACAACTTCACCATGACTATTTAAAAAGGTTTAGTTCCACCAAGAGTGGAGTTATTTGCTTGGTTGGTCTTGATAGGCATGGTCAATACAAAAAAAAGGCTGAGTCGACTTGAGATTATTAATCAGGAAGATAATGTATGTGTATTATATAAGAAGAATGTTGAATATATTAACTAGTTGTTTCTTGACTATGAATTTACTTGGCATACAATGGTGTTTTCTAGGTATCTTGAAGGAACATTTTTAAAGTTGGACAGGAGCAACAAACAGAAAGGAGAAGCGTAAAAAGTAGTTGATGTGTTTCTTTGCGATCATTTGAAATATTTGGATGGAAATAAATAGAAGAATATTTGATAATAAAAGAAAATGTGTAGAGGAAATTATCAACATGTCTAGTCTCAACTACAAAGAGTGGAGAGATATGGATCTCTTCTAGTCTTAATTTTGTGTGTTATTTGTTTGGATTGCTATTTGATATGTTTGTCTTCTGATTGTCTTCTTTTGTTGTTTCACTCTATCTTATTGTGTTAAACTCTTTGTTTTCAAACAAAAAAAACTTATAGAAATACAAAGATATTCTATTTAGTAAACAAGAAAAAGTATAAAATTTTACACTATTATATTTACTTAAATGACCTTTAAGTGGTTAATTTAAAAATTAAATATTTTTATTGCGACAATACTCACTATAGGACTAATTGTCTTCTGATTGTTGTTGTTTCACTCTATCTTATTGTGTTAAACTCTTTGTTTTCAAACAAAAAAAACTTATAGAAATACAAAGATATTCTATATTCTATTTAAGAAAAAGTATAAAATTTTACACTATTATATTTACTTAAATGACCTTTAAGTGGTTAATTTAAAAATTAAATATTTTTATTGCGACAATACTCACTATAGGACTAATT
>NC_029788.2:3436600-3440272 GCF_000816755.2 Arachis ipaensis | reverse complement strand
TATATAATATTTTTTTAATTTATAGTATATAAAAATTAAATTGTTAATAAAAATAAGGCCAATAAAAAAAATAGTCAATTTCGATTCTCATCTTTTCATGTATCATGTTTTTATATTTTTTATTATGATATATTTAGTAAAAGAATACTACGTACTTAAAGTGTATGCATTTAATATTGTTATTCTTTTAGGTAGCGTTTGATGGAGAGACAGAAACAGAAAGAAATGTTGAGACTGAGAGACAGAGATTGAAATAAATATCAGTATTCTGTTTGGTGCAAAATAGAAGACAGAAATTGAAACAAGAATGAAATTCTAATTTAATTTGCACAAAGAATAAAATTGGAATTAATTAATTGAAATGAGAGTATTTTAGGTATAAAATGTTATTAAAGTTTTAGTCTCCATCTCTAAAAATTTTAGTCCTCTGTGTCCCCACTTTTTAGAGGTACTAAAATACTGAAATTTTAGAGACAGAAACAAAAATTTTAATACCAATCTCTGAACCAACAAACATGTACGCTACCTTAAGCACTAATATATCATGAGCATACTAACACGGGATCGTTTGAGCAGGAGATACTTATTCTCATGTCAAGTGAACAATATCCTTTTTCATCCTAATATGCGAAAACATTTTTTTTATTTGAGTGGTGTAATTAAAAAAAAAAAAAGCGTATCACAGGTTAAAGGATCTTCCTACACTCCGTAGTAAGTGTACTACATGATTCTGCCAATCAATCATGACCATTAAAATTTTTTAATTTAAATCTTTAGGCCTCTGGATAACGGAATAACATGTCCAATAAAGTGGTATGATACATGTGAAAACTTTCCTATACTTTATAACTTGCACCACCACAAATTGCAGCAGCAAATAAAATTATTTATTTAATAATAGTTACATTCTTATTATTTTGATGCAGAAATTGTGCTAATCACTCAGGCATGCGTGCAATTTGTGGCATTATACAAATTAATATGATACATTAGTGAATCATTTTTCTGTCTTCTTACAAGTTCCTACTTGCATATGAAGATCCAAATTTGTGCAGAGCATAGTGAACAAAATCACACACTTTAACGTGTTGGAAAACTTTGGAGAATTGTCAACTTGCAAACTTTTCAGTCATGGAAGTTAAGTTCCTTTGAGCATACTAGTCTTCAGTTCTGGTTTTCATGTTAGCACACGGTGAATCTGAACAAATGTCATAGATTCTGATTGAAAGAAACTGTCTGTTCAGGAGATTGATCTTGGTTGTTCCCTTCACTATCGGATGGTTGAGATTCGTGCTTGGCAGCAGCTTGTAGTACTCGGTTCTGAACATCTAATGATGAAGGTGATGTAGGAAGCCCTATGCGATTGGAATCTAATTTTCCGGCAGCCCATGAGACCGCTTGAGCTCCGACTCTAACAGGAGCAAGCAATAACCTACAATGGATTCAATAAGACAATGATATCAAGAGTGAAAATGCCGAGAATTGATACAGAAACTGGTACTCTTTTTAGTTGCTATTTGCTACTTGAAGTCTTATCCTTCTTTATGAGAAGGTTTTGTTTAAAGGTATAATTATTTTATAAGGTTCTATAATTTCACTCAATTTTAGATTATATTCTTATAGTTTAAAAGTTTATTTTATATAAGATTTTGTAATCAAATACTGGTTGTTGTTTAAGCGTTGCTTATGGAGCCCAACAGTTTAAATTTAAAAAATTTTGTGATGAAGTCCTATATTAGACCAAAATTTATGTAAACAGAATTCATCATCCAGTCTAGTGACTTCATTAGAAATTTTTATACAAAAGGAACCTAGCTGAAAATTATAGGGACTTGATCAGAAATGTTTAAACTATAGGGATTTGATTGAAAATTTTGTACAATATAACGACCTGATTACAAATTTTTAAACTATAGGAGCCTAAAAATATTGAATGAAAATATAGAGAACTACAAAGTAATTGAACTTACTTTTTCTTCCACTTTTACTCATTTTTCCAAGTGTAAATCACATTCTAAGTATCATAGTATTCTAAACTTTTTTCCTTTTTCATGTGCTTCTGAACCAACATAGATATTTTAAAACTAAATTGATCATCAAGCACCACCTAATCGAAACTCTGTTCTGGACACACCTTCAACATGTTGTTTATTCATGTTATGTACAAAAAATCAAATTTAATACCTAGTTTCTTAGTGTATAATAAAACTTTATGCAAATAAACATAGTACATATGTGTCACTCCCTTGAAAAAACAGAGTATAAGTGTATAACATACCTAATACGTAAAAGAGTTTGTTTAGCTGCATGAAAATTAAAACCCCAAATGGACACTATGTTTCAATGAGTTGATAGTTTCAGAACATAATGAGAAAAGTAGTTTGTGACGCATCTTTCATGAGTTGAATATGAATGTTATTATGGCTATAAGAAAGTAATTAAATAATTACATATACATCATTAAGCATACTTACCTCACATCTTGCTTCAAATCTTCTGAGCTCTCATATGAAGAAACGCGCAGATAGACCGTCTGATCAGTGCGCAGCAGACAATTTATGAGGTAAGGGAAGAACCAAACATTACAAAGACTACAAAAGATGACTAATGACAGATCCACAAAATTTATGCATTGGGATAGAGATAATATAAGCATAATAGATGTAGTGCGGGCATGAGAAGAACTTCCATGAAGATGTCTGAAAAGAAGAACTTCCCAGTAAAAGAATATTACGACTTACGAACCCACCAAGCAATTCACAAGTACACGTAAGACGTAACAGCTATATATTCTTTTAACAGAAACAATTTAACAAAGTTTGGCCAAAAGAACAAGACGCATACCAAACCAAGGCCAACTGCTCCAATCAACTGCAATGTCTTCTCCCACTCTGAGAAAATATTAATTTGCACTTTGTCAGAGCATAGCCAAAACAAAATTAAGAGAAAAAAAGAAAAGAAAAATAAAAATAAGAAAAAACCATATCCATCACAATTCATACAGACAAACAGAAATTCATAACTCATGTGCAGCCTTTTTAACAAGATTAGAGCTTCACTTTATGCTACATAATCATATGCAAACATCATATAATATCTAAGGGCAATGAAGAATAGTTTACTTCACATGGATCTGTGTTTGTAGGAATACACATGCAAAGTACATTAAACTAAAAGGTGGAAAACATATATCTACTACCCTTGAATTAACTCCAATGTCAAAAATGTTAGATGCAACAAGAAATCAATTTTCATTTCTGAACAAATTGATAGCTTTTTAGAGAAAATGCACGCACCTAATATTCCATAAAACCCCGCAATAAGAGCCTGAATCAAAAGTAGTTGCATTGATTAGAAGATAATGGAGTCAAAAGCAGTTGATCATTTCCAAAACTAATTAAAATATGAAAGGAAGAGAAGCATCTGGGTTATCAAGAAAATGGACATAATGTTTGCTGAATATCATTGTTGATGGCTTTGGAATACTGAATTAATAATATACACTGATTGCAAAGTTCTACGGCAAAAGGACATCAGAAATTATAAAACAACTCTTTTACTTGTGGACCCAGGAGAAATAAGTGAATTCAACAATATACTCAATTCCAGTTTCCTGTCAGTTATTTATATATTCAGGCAGTTTCATGAACTGAGTCCAGAGAAGAGGGTATT
>NC_029788.2:3421207-3435634 GCF_000816755.2 Arachis ipaensis | reverse complement strand
ATTTCTGACATCTCAACAGAAGTTGCCCTCATGAAGTAGATTTCTACCCTGTCAATGTATAACATACATATATCGTGTTTCAAAAACGAAAAGGAAATATCACATTCTGGGAACCTTATAAGATTGAGTTGACAGTTAACATAGAGAAGACATCAGGTGAATGGGTTGCAATAATTACCGAGTCGCCACTCACTGTACAGGTAACTTGACACTTACCAAGCCATAACCTAAAAGTTGAAGAGGAGAAGGACTAACATCCTCTAGAATTGCTTCAGCTTCCTGCAAAAGTAACAGGATACAACATTGTCAATTAAAGCAAAATATTCCTCTTCTAATCTTTTGTGCTTCCAAAATGAATGCACAAAAAGAGGAAAGAAGAATTGTAGCAGTGAATAGAAGGAGGAAGGTAGAAATCTAAGAGTGTCAAGTTGACGTCCGAGGGAACAATTACAGGATAAGATATCTTACTATAATTTCATTTATTTTGTCCTAAAGATAGATGCCATTTAGACAGGATTGACACCCACACTAAACTCAACAAAAGCCATGGGAGACCTTAAAATTTACTTGAAAGAACTGCAAAAGCAAATATAAGTGCTGCTTCTGTACATATTTCAAAGTTGATCATTAGAGCAAGGAGATTAACAAGACAGACAAGCAGCAATAGTTTGACAAATACCTCATTAAGTATGGTAAGTGCTGTCTCAGGTTTAAGCTCCTTGATTCGGAGACCTTCTTTCATCCAAGACCGAAAGCCACCTTGAACCATGTATGAATTCTGTAATACAATAAACAGGTAGTTAAATATGATGTGCTGCATTATGGATTAGATTTTATATGTTAATGATAAGTTAGTTGTAAAGAGCATGTCTATTGGGTCAAGCTCGGAATACAAACCACCAGTAACGCACATATACATGAATTTCAAGGTGCAGTTTCAGTGTCTAGCACATTCCTTACAGTATTTAAAAAGAAAAAAAAATTGTTCTTTGGTCCACTGCTAGAATGTGACAAATTGTTGGTCATAAAAAACAACAATTTAACTTACCAGCATGAGTTCAATTGCTTTTCATTCAGTAAGCAGGATCAAGTGTACAGTAATATATGTTACAATATCTAATCAGATACTTCCAAGGATGAAATCAAGCTGACACTAACAGAGACTTCAATTATGAAGGATCATATGAGTACATTTTCCAATTTCCAGGATTTTCTATAATTATCTTAAGTATAAAAAATCATGTCAGATTTTGAAGCAGTGTTAACTGTTTTTTGTTATCTAAATTCCAAATCTGATCACTACACTAAACTTCAGCCTGGAATTGGTATATCACATTAAAATTTCGAAGCAAGCTAAGAAGGTATAGACAGACTTGCCTTGACCCCAAGTTTCCTCAAGGAACGTGCGATGCCTTTAGAACGAGTACCATCAGCATCCATAACGATAACCTTGGAACTGTCCTATAGGATGGAGAAAAAAACAAAAGATTCTGAGGCATCATTAGTCATTTCAATTCCTAACCACATGAGAAATAACAGATACATAAAACTGAGATTTGATGTCCATGTAAGATTAAAAAGATGAAACTGCTAGAAGATGATAGTTATTTTATAAAACCATATAACACAAGCATTTAGTCAATGACATCACTCGAGGTTCAATGGTTTTACTTCATAATAGTAGAAATGAGGGAATGAGTTTGTCATGTATATTGAAAACACTGTTAAGCCAAGAGTGTCACAGGGAAGAAATTTTCTGTTTGTTCTTTGCACTTTCAAGTATCATATATCTTCAGAAGCTACAAGTGTACATACCTTAACAATCTTCAAATTTCGAATAATAGCAGCGATCAAGGAGTCATCAATGTCTCTACCACTTTTCAGCAACTTCCGTAAAGTGTCATTGACCTTTTCACAAAATGTTAATTTAGTAGTAGAACGCTACATATAATCACTTATCCATTCTAAAGAGTTATTCAAGATTCTAAACATGTTCAATTTAACAAAGGCGAGGTATACAATGATTATCCCAGTAAGAACTTTTAAGTAGTATTATGCTTCAAACCAACCTCAAGTGGAGTCACATTTGCATATCTAAACCGAGCAGACCGTCGAATATCAGGAATACCATCTTTTTCTAGCAAATCCTGAAGAAAGGAAAGTATCAACATGAGCCACTATTGACCAAATTCAATATCAAAATAGTAAGCCAATAAATTCAAAAGGATGGGGAAACTTTCTTAATACAAGGCAACCATCGATCTGGAAGAATTTGGCACAATGATAGAATGGGCATCAAAACACCAATATAGCATCACAAATTGTAAAACTGCTTCTCCCGCTTTGCATAAAAGGGCCAGAAATAAAATAAAATAAAACAGAATAAAATCACATGCCTCATTGCGGACATCTATCAGTGTGGCATCTTTGTCCCCAGCCAAAAGCTCCATTGCCAATTTAGGGGATAAATCTCCAGAGTAACCCCCATATGTCCACAACCAATAAAAGGCCCTGCATATCTTTGACATCTAGTAAATATAGCATTTGCAGGGAGAATCAATCATCTAATATAGATAAATTAAAGAATTCACTTTGGTGGAGAGAGAAATTCATACCATATTGTTGCTGAAGAGCCCACAAAAACAACAAATGGAACAATTGGGTCATTTGGATCCAACCCAAGATTCTTCTCCAGTGAATATATAGCCATGTATATCTGCCGACACGACATAAGTTATAGAAATACAAAATGCTGGAAAATTCAGAATGTTAGTGAAACTAAACAGAATATTTTAAAAATGGATATGAAAGATTTCAAGTTTTCAACCATAAATAAGTGTAAGCTTGTTATACTATGCTTGATGAAGCACCACCCAAGATGATGACTTGACCCCACTCATTTGATTATCAAATCAAGTTTCAAATAAACAATAACCAATGTAGAAATGTCATACTTAAGCAAATACTTAGTATCAGTTAAGCTGAGATTCAAGATCCTAACAAAACTATAATCCATAATATTCTAACCTGTTGAGATGCTGGCCCAATAGGCCTCAAGAGTTTTGCTGCTTTGTCTTCATATACATTGACTGTATCCCTAATCCCTGGAGGAAGGAGCTCCTTGGCTGACCCGTAAAGATAGACAGCGTACGATGCTCCGCTTACTAAAGAACTCTCTACAGCTACAATTGTGCGGCGCAACACATCAACAACCACAACAGGTACCTTACTAGTGATTCCACTTAGCTCGCTTGAAATGCCAGTAATTTTATTCTTTGTTAATTCCCCTGTTTTATCTACAGAAGAAAATGCCTTACTAATAGCATTATCTGCAGATGTAGTAGCATTTTTAACAATAGAATCTATAAAAGAAGTAACTGTATCCAGCGAGTTCCGTAAGGCAGCTTCTCCCTTATTAACTGAGCCATTGATTGAGTCGTTGATTCCAGCGACAAGGTCACCGACACTAGCTTTTGCACTGGCTACTGATTCGTTGTCCACATTATATGAATCAGGCACAGATGTAGAAGTAAAATTCTCTTGTATTACATCAGTACTTGATAGTGTTTCAGGTTGCACCGGCACTGCTAATGTGCTAGATCCTTCAGTTGACTGTTCTGCAAAGTCCACAACATCCTCTGCCACGGTTGACAAATTATAACTCTCTATGTGTCTGAACTCTCCATTACTAAGTGAATGATGTCCATCCGTTGTCACCGATGAATAACCCCACGTATTTGTAAGGTACCCTGGTTCACTTGGAGAAATAAAACTACCTGAGACAATCTTTGTAGATTGCACAGCAAATGAGTTCTTCAACGAGTGAGTGTGAGTTCCATACTGAAAACCCAGATGCACAACTTCTTCTCCTACACATCTGCTCTCAAGATCTTTTCGAATCGGGTACAAGGGTTGCAATCCCCCAAACAAGGGAATCTGCTAGAAGAAATCAATTGTTATAATTAGCAACAAAAAGAATTAAAACTTATGTCCTGCTAAATGGGGCAGGATATATGCATCAAACGACACCATACTGTACTATCTCAAAACCATGATTGAACAAGTAAAAAAGCACACTCTAGAATTAAAAAATTAGGTCAATTACTATCACTGATGCATCAATAGCACAGAACATGTCCAGGTTTCAAAATTGTGTTCATGAAAGTGGAACCTCAACTATGGCAACGTTCTATAAAGAAATTAAGATTGTTTTCATTCTCAATTTAACAAAGCAGAATCGCAGAATATTGAAGGAAAATTCAAAAGAAATGGAGACAGAATTTTGAACCTGGGAAGAAGAGGAGTAGCTCGGGGTTGCTGAGCAAACAGGCAACATCCTCATGATGATGAAATTGAAGATGATGAATGAATCAATGAATCAATGATCGATGATCTCAGCCACTAAACATACACATCAATCAAAATCAAACTTATCAGCCTCTCGCAACTGTCTCTCACTTCTGGTTCAAATCAATGCATGCATTTTATTTATTTTATAAAATCAATAATCAATAAAATAAAATTGAGAAGAGAAAAACACGTAACCAGAGAAAAATTGATGATTAACCGCCAGCTTTGTTAACAAATTTTGCTTATTTCACTTAAATTCAAGGCTCAGTTTCAAATGGCATTTATAAACTTTCAGAATGCAAATCGAAATATTGATATTTTTCAAAGTTTAATCTAATATTATATATAAGTTAATTAATTTTAGTTTTTAATATATATGATAAACTCACTCCCTCGCCTGAGCTCCTTCTCATGTGTATGCTTGCCTTTTTTTTTTGTTAATATATTGTTTTTGGCTAGAAAATTTAGATATGAAAATAAAATGTGTGATATATTTTAACATTGTAATTTTAGATTTTTTTAAAATTGTGAGATATACACAAATTGAAACCTCCAATTTGTGTTTAAAAAGTTTTAAAGTTTTGGAGATCTTCCGATTTATGTTTAAAAAATTTTAAAAAATCGGAGAGTCCGATTTGTATAATTTCAATTTTTTTAATTTTTTAAACATAAATCGAACGTGTACCAAAAAATCAGACGATCTGATTTCTATACTTCTTATAAATCAAACGATTCGATTTTAACTTTTAATACCACAACTGTGTAAAGTATCTATACACTTCATAACTAGTTTTACAACATTCTCTCTTTCATATCTAAATTAAAAAGTGTTAAAATTTGCGTGAACTCATGTTTTTTTTTAAATAAATAAATATAAATATATATAAGAAAAAACCGTGAAGCGGAAATTTCAAATTTGTGTGGAGTGTTTTGCTTTGTTAGATTATTGTTGTTGTTATTATTATTATCCGAATGCGAAGAGAGGATATGGTGAAACTGAGGCCTAATCTCATCTCAATTTGTCTCTACTCAGCTTCACGACACATAACACATCACACGTGGAGTACACGTGGATCACTCATTTTGATTTTCATGACCCTCCTTCGGAAGTACACAAATTCTAACTTATAAGGAAGGTGTTTTGAGAAATTCTATTGGGAGATACAATTACTAGCTAATCAAAGGAGATATTCTTGCATTCTTAAAAACGGTTACATCAAGTCGTCAACAATTTTTTTAAAAAATTATATATGGATATTGTTGGGAAAATAAATCTTGGGCCAACAATTTATCAGGCAATAATTTATTTAACAGCAAAAAATAAAATATTAAAATAATTTTCACAATTGAATATAGACAAAATTAAACATATTTCAAACAACAAATAACATGAAAAAGAATAAAAAAAGAAACACCAAAATTTTATTCCTAAAAAAATTTTAATTTTTTGAAATATCAACAACTAATAGAATACATTATTGAACCCACTAAAAAATCAAGATCAACTTTCCAGAGAGTGGATATATAATTAGTAATAAGACACAGTATTATAACAATTAAGTTATGTCCTAATATTTAGCTTTGCACTATTTTTACTATTTTGGTTGATTTAATTTAGTATTTGTTACCTCTTTCACATTTTTTAGGTTATTAGGTGCTTAGTCTTTTTTTTTTTCTTCTTTTTTCTATTAATAAAATGTTCTATCTTTTCAATTTATGCATAATATTCTATATGTCTATGATTTTCTTTTTTTTTGGATGTGTTTGTGTTGATATTTTTTTCATGCCTTTGTTTGATTTAAAATTTGTAATGTTAATGTAATTTAAATGTGCAAATACTTAATTTTGGATATATTTATATTGTTCATTTAATTTTGGATGTGTTTATAGTTAAAATTTTATTTTTAACCTTATGACATGAACACTGAAATTTGTCATTGTGAATGAGTTTTGGATGTGTTGATAAAATACTTAACATGCATTATTATAATTTTAAATATGTATTTGAGTCTAATTTTGTCCTATATCCAATATGTAGTGAGTCTAATTTTGTCCTGTATCCAATATGTAGTCTAGAACCACAAAATCAATAAAAAAATGTATTTGTGCTGGTCCAAAGAAAAAAAAAGTAGCAGCTAATAAGACTTTCATGGACAAATTTGATGAATCAAATGATAAAAATGTCAAAAAAAGAGTTGAAAGGCCGAATAAATAAGAGGGTCATAAAAGGTAGTTTATTTTACAATTTACAAATTTTCGAGAGATTGCAAGTGACATACGCAATATAGCATAAATTAACTAGTGTGTCAATTTTTCAGAAAATACTTGATACCCGATGCTCTCCAACAATCATCGCGGATATGATGGAGCATCTGATACACAAAGATCCGATCAAATACAAAGAAATTAAGGACATGGGTTTTGGATGCTTAAGGCACATTTTAAGGTGGTCGATGAACTAATATTTGATAGTTGTCCTAATGCGGTCATATAACAAGGATCAAATGCATATAAAAGTTGAGACCGAAAATATACCAATTAATGCACGTTTAATATGTCGAGCATTGGGACTCCCTGCAAAAGGTAATACCTAAAATATATAATTAATATAAAATGCATATATGTTTTCTTTTACACTATATAATAGGGCTATTGCTAGTTATTTTTTCTTCTAGTAATACTTCTCTCGTTCCTGTGCTTTCATTTTACAAGTGATAGCTTCCCAAAGTTAGATCCGAAAAAACATCGTCAACTCATAAACACCTTTAAAAGTACAACCCAAAAAAAATACAAAATTTATAACACCCTCCCCAACAATAGACACTAAAATAAATCTTGGGATGTTTGTTAGCAGTAATGTGCCTTTGGGTGGCCTTGTTTGAATGTTTGTTTTCTTCAACAGCTACAACTTTCTGTACATATAAAAATATGTTAAATTTAACCGTCTAAACAAATGAAAAATATAAATAAAACAAGATAATATTGTAAACCATGGTCATTATAACTAACCTTTGGATGTTTACTACCATCTTGACATTTCTTAGTGGCCTTCTTAATTACCTGGTCCATATCCGTCCCGAGTCTCTTGAAGCTTGAACGCTTCCTAAGTACCACACGAAGAGGTCTCAAAAATGCATTTAACCCATCAGAACACTTACTTGTAATAGGCAATCTCTTTGATGTACTTGTGCCTACATTTTATGAATGTTGTGTGCAATGTTCACTAAGTGCCACTTTAGCACTCGCAAAAGCGGAATGCAATGTATCAACCTCCTCCTTGTCATGCACAAAGTATTGGGCCACATTTTAGAAATCAACACACAATCCCCTAAATATATTCATGCTTTTATCAGAGCATCGTGAATCGTGATTGCTTCTAATGTGAGTGTGCTTGCGATAAATATTCTTGCTCTACTGATGTAGCATATAGGACGAGTTTACCTTGTTAAACCTACAATGGGACAGAACGGGTAGGGTCTGGCAACAAAGGATACCATATAACTCAAACATGAAGCAGTTGTATCTAACCTGGTGTAAAATATAACAAAACACAACTTCATAGTCGTTATAATTAAAGATTCCAATTACTATCTTCTGTTCGGTCACTTCGTAAAAGTATTGGTTGTCCTTCATCACCCTTGGAGAGAGGTTATGGTTGCTCTTTTTGATAAATTCGGTTTGAACATCACGAAATATGCAGTTGGTGTACTCATATTGGAACTGCTTTTCGATGGGAGAATACGATACACATGGAATCAGGCCCTTGTCTACTGCATCACATTCCAACTCTTTCTGTTCTTTATTTGCAAGACAATTATTATATTAGTGTACAAATTGACTCAAGCTGCTCTTACAAATTAGGTACTTATCGAAAAAAGTATGCATGTTCTCACTCTGTTGTATACTTCTCAGGCCAGCCCAAAATTCATGGTTTAGGAATACAAGGATCCACATATTGTGAATATGATAGATATCTTCATTTCGATAAATATATTTACCATTAAAATACTCACTTATGAGATGACACTAAACATTCATGAAAGGGCATGTAACATAAGTTCATTAGTTTTACAAAATCTATTCAACAATTAAAATGACTAATAAACAGGGCAGTTAAGTTTTGGATGTGTATTCATACCGTTGAGCCATTTGTTATTATGAAGGTTGTACTCTTCAATGAAGTTATGCCATGAACTCTCAAATAATTTTTGTCAACAAGACTCCAAACAATCCGACCTATTGTAGCATTAATTTCTTTAAAACGACTAAATCCTTCAAGTTTTTGTTGTATTTTCTTCATGATGTGCCAGAGATACAATCTAGGCCTAGTGTTTGGCATGACATTCTGAATAGTTGTTAACAAGGTCTCGCATTGGTCAGTTAAAATGCCATCTGGTATTTTTTCATACATTTCACCCATGTTTGCATGAGCCATTTAAAGGATTCAGTCTCTACATTGCCCAATAAAGCATCGCCAAGAAGAACTAACTTTTCATGGTGATTCACGCCTACAAATACTGCAATTGGCATCTCAACCTTATAGAAAACCAACACATGGGACAATCAGTGACCTTGTAAATTAATAAATCCATAAAGAAATAAACAAAAAAATTACTTGTTGATCCTATATGTGGTGTCAAATGACACCACGTCACCAAAATACTCGTAAGCAGCTCTTGATCGAGTATCCACTTAAAACATTTTAAATAAGATATTAGATATGTTTTTATTGAATAAGATATAAAAAAAATTCAACTTTATTTTTAAATTTTAAATTTTATTTGTATGGTTTTGAATGTGTGTAATATTTAAAATTCTATGATTCCATAACACCAAGACTATTCATGTTAAATCATTAAGAAAGAAACATTTGAATACAGAAGCATGATTAAAGGAATTTGGTTCTTTGATCTTCCTCAACCAAAGTCTACTGTATCCCTAAAGGAATTAAATTTTAAACAAAATAAATATGAAGAACACCAAGTTAATGTTCATGTCATATCATGTATTTTTACCTAGAATGAATATTCATGTCATGCAGAATAATATAGACAAAAAAGAGGAATTATTATTATTATTATACGGTACAGGTTAGTTGAATGATTCACGTTAATTATGAATCGAGTCCTCTTTTTTTGTTTCTTACTATTATTTTTTGATAATTTAAACATGGTTTAATTACTTTACAGGTTCTTATAATTTTACCGAATTTTCAATTAGATCCCTATACTTTTTTTCTTTTCAATTAGGTCCCTATACGTGATTTTTTTTTTCAATTAAGTCCCTGTTAACGTTTAATGTTCAAAAAAACGTTAGTGAATTGTGAAATAACTTATTTACCCCTTTCTTCTCCCTATAAACACTCTATGTGTCTGAGTTATGTGAGGTTTCTTTTCTTCTCTGTTTTTCATTTTCAGTTTTTATCTTCCCCAAATTTATGGCTCAAAGTCAAAGAACCTCATTCATTCTCTCTTCGGGAAGCTGTGTTTTCAGGAGCTCCAACTTGAAGGAAAGAAGACACCTGTGTTTCTGTGGAGAGGCAGTAACCGTCCGCTGTTCCTCAGCTGTTTCTGACCATGGTAGAAGGTATGTTACTTGTGAGAAGATACCAAAATGCAACTTTTTTGAGTGGATTGATGATTTTGAGTGGATTGAGGTTGATGACGGTGCAAAGAATGGGTGGCCAAAAGAAAAGGAAAGGCGGGTTCACTGTTTTTGTGGTGACACACTGAGTCTTCAAATTTCAGGAACAACAAAGAATCCTAATAGAAGATTTATTTCTTTCCCTAACAGAAGATGCAAATTTTTTGAGTGGGTTGATGAAGTTGGTGCAAGAAGTAACGTATCTGCTGCTGCTGTTGGAGTTGTTGGAACACAAAATTCTGCTAAGTTGGAGGGTGAAATGTAAAAATTGGATGCACAAGAAAAAAAGATAGAGAGACTAAACGTGGAGATGGAGAGATTAATTGTTGAAACCAGAGAAATAGATGCTTGTGTGGGTAGATTATGTGATGAGTTCAATATTCTCCAAGAACAAGTTGGGAGATTGGATGACAATATGAAAATTCAATGTAAAATGCAATATATGCTATTTATGTTTTTGCTAATCTTAATAATTGGAATGTGGTTTGTAAGAGTTTATAGTTATCTGCGCTATGAAATTCTAATGTAAGAAATTCTATGGCTTCAATCCAATGAAAGCTAATTATGTTTAGTTTGAATGAATTTTGCATTTTGATGTATTTTGTTTGTGTATAACAATTAAATGATAGTTGGGAAGATACTTTATGAATGTGAATATTTAAAGTTCCACAATTGAGAACACTTGCAGAAAAAAGTGGCCAGATAATATGCCACGTATATTTTCAACTAATAAGTGTTCCTGTAAACCATACTTACACAAAATATCACAACATAAGTAGTCATATAATATGCCGCATACCTAATCCAAAATAAAGGTCTAAGAAGTGCAATAATTAAAAGTGGTCCAACCTAATTCCAAAATATCAAAATAGTAGTCCTATCCACATAATAAACAGTGGCCACAAAGACACAAGATATACTATTTAATAGAAACCCCAATAACCTTAACTATAAATTTAAGCATACTTCAGTCATCACTTAGGTCTATATGTAGACTAGGTGTCCTTTTTTCCTTCCTCACTCCAAACTTTAGCCTGTCACTTCTCTTCACACCAAACACCTTTGTCTTTGGTAAAGGTTGAGACGATGCTCTAGGTTGTTGCTGAGAATTTGCACTTGCCACAGCTAGGAGAGGCTAGGAGGCTGGCCCTTCAAGAGGTAAGGCTTGTTGTGAGGTGGCTGTGGTTGGAGTCTAAAAAGCTGAAGTTGCAAGTATGGGAGGTGGTTGAGTAGAGGCAACAACAGGAGGTGTGGTGGGTAGCTGTTGTGAAGATGCATGTGTGGTGGGTAGTAGTTGTGAAGATGCAGCTCTACCCCCTTCCCCTGCCCCTTCTTCTGCCCCTGCCTACCCCTATTTGCCTTATTCTCTCAAATCTACGGACATTCACACCGGATCTATTGTCGGCAGCAGGATCAGTGTCAACAGTAGTCGCAGTATCAGCAGCAGGCACAGTGTCAGCACCAGCCGGATCTTCTCTGTTGGCGGTAGCAGCAACATCAGGCTCTGAAATCAGGTAAAACACAACCAGTTGCAATCCACATTGATTTATTTATAACACAGCATAATCAATTTATAATCCTTTTATAATCTATTTATAAGGCAGCATAATCTGTTTGCAATCCACATTGATAAAACAGCAATTTATACCACAGCATAATCTATTTTCACACACCATACGTTATACTATCACAACCTAATCCACTAAATACATCAAACACCTTATAATTTCAAAAAGAAAACAGTAAAACAACAGTTTGTATATTCAAATTTGCTTGATACCTGAGACTATTGGATTGGGACAATGCCTTCTATTATGTCTATATTGTCTGCAGTTATTACATGTAACAGATGTACCCGTCCTCCTAAGCTTTGTTTGAGAACGGTTCTCATCAGGTTCTCTGATCTTCACCATCGTGGTCGTTCTGGCGTCACTCTAAAGATGGGAGATATGATGGTATCACACTCAACTTTCGACCACATATTTTCTCCGTTGATTGGAGAAACTAACTTAACAATATATTTATCTGAAAAATAAGGATGTATTTTAATTAAAAAAAGTAAATAATATTATAAAATTATTGAATTTTAAAGGAATAAAAAATGTGAAAATTTTGTGTTTCGAATTATTATTACATCGAAAGTCAACATTCAAAACGAATAATCAGCTTATGAAAAAGAAGCGGTCACACGTTTAAAAATCATAGACTCACATGCAGGGTATTCCTGCCCTAACTACTCACTCTATAAAGCCCAAGATATTTTCTGAGGTTTAGTTTATTCTGATATTTGGAGCTTAAACCCTAGCCGCTTCACTACTCTTCCTCTCTTCGGTAAAATCTCTTATTCAATTCTCTGATTCCATGCGATTTTCATATGCTTTTCTTGTGTTTTCTTCGTTTCCCTTCGAATTGATCTTTTGTTTCTTCTTTTTTTTTTTCGAACTTTTGTGATTTGCTATTCTTCAATCTTTGTGATTTTATTGAAATATCTTTCTATGTTTGTATAAGAAGTTAAGCATTTTTTCCTCTCTCTCTGGCATTGTTGTTTTACGTCAGTGTGTTTATACTTTGTTATTATTTTCAAGTTCTTTTTTATTTTTACTGATTGTTTTTCTTTTTACCAAGTCTTTAGTTGCTGTTATATTGTTCTGTTTTCTATGTCTGCTAAATGTTTTTGGAAATGCTTGATTTGACAATTGAAATGTATCTCATTTTTTTCCGTCTTGTTTAAACTGGTAACGCCGTATTATTTTTCATTCAATTGTTTTAGTAAGTGTGATTATTGCTAAATGATATGATGGCATGCCTGTTAATTGATTCCGGAAATGCCTCAAATGATAAATGGAATTTGTGTGTTTGCGTTTTGTTCTTATGTGTGTCATCATAATATATAAATTTTTTTTATGGGAATGATAATATATAAATGAAACTGGTGAAGTGGTATAATTTTTCCTTCAGTTCTTGTAGCTAGTGTGATTATTGATAATAATAATAATAATAGTGGGTCTATATGCTTGGTTTAGGGAACATTGAAGGCGTGAAGTTTGGTTAAGAATCATCATGGCATTGTGTAACAAGCTTGGAAATTTCTTGAGACAGAGTGCTTCCGGAAGTGGATTAGCACCTGCTCCATCGATGCTCAATTATATTCGCTGCATGTCCTCAAACAGGCTTTTCATTGGGGGTATTTAACTTTTGTTAAAAACGTAGTTATCAAGATAAAGTGATATACTACATATCTGTCCACTGATTTCTCTTTTACCCTAATTACTTATTCTGGATTTTGCGTTTTTAGGCCTTTCATACGGAGTTGATGACCAGTCTCTTCGGGATGCATTCTCCGGCTTTGGGGATGTGGTTGATGGTGAGTTCACCTTCTCATGTGCTTACAATTTGCTTTGGTAATTGGTATCATCGGAGGACTTTATTGACAGTTAGAGATACTCCATTAGATCTTGTTGTTTGTTGGAATTTGTAAGCAAAATAGAGGGATTCTTTAGGAACCTAACATGCATTACGATTATGATTGTTATAATCAATTGACGCATGGCATCTCTGATCACTTGTCTAATTGTTATGAGAGTTCTGAATTTTTCTAGTGAATGAGTGATTGGAGCTCGCCCTCAAATGGTGAGATCAATGGGTTTTCTTGGGTTGGATACTCTTGAAACTTGGATAAAGATGAGATGAGATTTTACACGTGTACTATGCCTGATACTGTTATGGTTTGGAACACCCAATTAGTCAATTTTTTTTCCTGATTTTGTTTGTTTACAGCAAAGGTGGTCACTGATAGAGACACCGGAAGATCAAGAGGTTTTGGATTTGTCAACTTCTCAAGCGACGAGTCTGCAAGCTCAGCACTCAGTGGAATGGATGGGCAGGTTGGAATGCTTTCATGATTGTACTAAACTTTGACACAATAGATGATTTACCTTACTGATATGCACTGTATCTTCAGGATCTAAACGGCCGAGTGATCAGGGTGAGCTATGCTAATGATAGGCCTACTGGACCTCGGGGTGGTGGCGGTGGTTTTGGTGGTGGTGGTGGTGGTTATGGGGGAGGTGGTTACCGTAGAGGTGGAGGTGGTGGTTATGGTGATCCAGACTTCTAGATCACAGTGCCCCTCTGCATGTTTACAGTTCTTTGGGTTGTCTCTCAAACTTAAACTAAGATTGCTCAGGTGATAAATTAGCAACTAGATATGTTAGGGTTATGGAATTTCTTATGTTTTTTCCGCTATATTAATGGAGCATTTGTTTCTAATGCAGTTTCAGTGTGCAAGCGTTGATTAATATTTTTTATTCTTTAAAAAAAATGTTTCCAGAAGGGTTTTGATTTTTGAATTTATTTCGAGGTCATCAAAGAGTGTTCTTTTAATTTAAAATAAAGTAGGATCTTTTCTGATTTCTTATTTATTATCGAAACTAT
>NC_029788.2:3418296-3421099 GCF_000816755.2 Arachis ipaensis | reverse complement strand
CGATCGTTTAATGCTAAAATTTGAAGGTACCTTTCTATAATACAGACATACTCATTAAATTGGGATGCAGGGAAGAGATGAAGTGATATGATACATTCAACCATTTAGAGAATTCTTGAGCATAATTTCGCCCTATGTTGCCATGTTGGCAATAAGAATCACGATTCCAATTTAATAATAGTGGAGGATATAGATTATCCCAGGATTTTTGGAAATATAACAGTAAGTTGTCAATATAATAGTAAGTTACGTATGATTTGTTATATTTATTTTTAAAGATTTTTTTTATATTAATGGAGTATTTTTTTATTTATGATTTAAAACTTTTTTATGGTTTTAAAAGAAATTAATTTGATTTTCTCTAAATTTTGGACTAGGGTATTTATTTAAAAAATAATTTATAAATTGATGAATAAATAGTATTTTTGTTAAAGATAATTTTTTTGGGTTTTAGTAGATTTTTAATTACTATATTATTCTTATTTTTATTAGCGTAATACCCCAAATAGGTCTTTAAAGATTTGGTGGTCTGACAGATGTGTTTCCCAGGAAAATTAATTAGATCCTGGGTCTTCAAGATTATTAGATATATGTTATATAGGTTCTCAGGTTGAACTAGTTAACACGACATTCTCTTTCCTACGTGGAGGTTGTAGCTGTGATGTATTAGGTAAAACAACACGTGTGTTAATTTCTAGACACGTGGCTAAAACAATGTCGTTTTGGGACAACGCCGAACGTTATATAGGTCCCCAAGTCAGGTTGAACTAGTTAACACGACATTCTCTTTCCTACGTGGAGGTTGTAGCTGTGATGTATTAGGTAAAACAACACGTGTGTTAGTTTCTAGACACGTGGCTAAAACAATGTCGTTTTGGGACAACGCCGAACGACGCCGTTTTGAGGGGACAGATTCGTTCCCACCTTTATTCTCTGGTTCTCAAAACTTCGACGTTCTAAAGTCAAATAAGTCCTCTAAAATTTGTTATAAGCCAAAAATGTCTCTGAATTTAAGTATGTACCTTGTATAAAAAAAGTATCCTTTCTTTTTCTCTTTGTAAAATTACAAGTATCCCAAACTTTCACCTAGATTTTACGACCTAATCCTTTATATTCTTCACCCCATTAACGTTTATCCAAGTTCGTATTGGTGCTTTGACAGTGTGTACAGGAACTGTTTGGTGGTGGTGGGTCGTGCATATCGCCATTGTTCGAGATAAGTTAAGTTAGTTTTTGCTGTATTAAATTGGCAATAAAGAGTGAAGTATGATGAACGTGCATGTGATGTATGTTTAAGGTAGATCAAAATCAGTTTGTTGTAGGTGTAGCTTAAGTGAGAGTTATGAAGTGGTTACAGATAGATATTTGATAATAACAAAAACAATGTAGGTATTTGAATTTTTTATTCTATTATGATGTTGTATTGTGTTGGTTGCTTGGTTAACTTGTGATAGATTTTTATCTTTTGGTATTTAGATGAGTAAAGACATAGTACCTGTATTTCACCGTGGTAAAAGTTTTGTTTGAGACAACAAATGGGGTACTTATGTACATTAAGGTTGTGTTTGTTTGAGACAGGACACTCGGATAGGGACACAGACCCAAAAAAAAAAAAAAACAAAAAACACTACCAAATATTAGAATCCTAATTCATTCCCACCTATCCCCATCTTCTTCCCCTGCTTCTAACGCAAAATTGGCCAAGCTAAGGATGATAGCAGAAAGACGAAGACGCATGAGATAGATTAAGCTGGGACTCCTGCTGCTTGGAGATGGAAAATTTGTTCAAGCGACGATGCTATTGACTGGACGAGGTTGCTATTGGCGCTGTCCCGCACTGCACTGTCCTTGTCCGCTCTTGTGAATCGGTCAATAAAACGAATCACAAGACAATTAACTTGTGTTGGTTGAGTAGTAGTAGTAGTCAATTCACTTATCCACTTAAATAAGTATTGGAGGTTCGAATCCTGATACAACAACTTTAAATAAAGTTCAAATTTACGACGAATTAGCTTTAGGATTTTTCGCTCACTTAAATAATGTTATCATATTCTTTATCTTTCAAATTTACCAACAATTATAAGAATATAATAGAAAATTTTTTGAAACAAACATTAAATATCTTGATTCATGGAGAGATAATTAACAAAATACATATGAAGTTTTTATATAAGTAAACTTTTATAATAAAATAATAATTTTTATAACAACTAAGCACTAATTATAATAATTCAAAAAACAAGCAAAAATTTTGACCGGTTAAATTCCTTATTCAATTTTGTTTCAAATTCTTCCGTCATCAACTTGAAGTTTTCAATTCATGATTCTTTATTTTTCATGAATGTTGTGTTGTCTTCTACTAAAAAAACAACTTGTATTTTTGTAGTTTTTACCACCTTTTAATTTATGGTGCAATTTAATTTCTAATTTTAATTTAATTTGATTTTGAATTTTTTAATATTTTAACATATTATATTTATACTAGAGAAAATCTAGGAGGTCAGCATATTTTGTGATTTTTAACCATCAATTAGCCATCAATGATGTTTTTAATGGTGTGAGATTGCATCTAATGGTATAGAATCATTCAATTTCCTTTTAATGGTTAAGTGTTGGCCAGAATTTAATAAAAGTGCTAGCCCCCTAACACTCCTTATTTATACTATTCTAAAATATTTTTAATTTAATTATCTAACAAATTAACCTCCTTTTCAAACATTTTGATAGAACTTTTACATGGTATTATAGCTTTCTATGACTAAAGCCAATATTAACACCATATATAATGTCTTTTATGAGGAAC
>NC_029788.2:3416319-3418147 GCF_000816755.2 Arachis ipaensis | reverse complement strand
TGGTCTATCATCTTTAGAGGCTTTAATGGAAAACCTCTGGCATTCCTTCCCATAATCCCTTCCACACACATATTAGCACATCTATCATCATTTGAGTATGGCTCATAAATCTTCTCGAGGAAGACTTTTTTTTTATTTCGATAATATTAGAGAGACAAAAAAAAAATAGTCAAAATTTATTTTATTTAACATTTATTAATTGTCGCAATAATTAATGAATGATAAATAAGGTAAGTTATGATTGTTTTTGGCTGATTTTTTTTTTGTTATCAAACATTTCTATTTGTCTATATTTATATCGAAAATATTTAGTAACCAAAGAAAATTAGTCAAAAACAGCCATAATTTACCTTATTTAGCATTCATTAATTGTTGCCCATTAATTGTCGCAACAATTAATGAATACTAAATAAGACAAGTTCTTGCTGTTTTTTTTTTGTCTCCCTAACATTATCCATAACTAGAGGACCAAAATGAAAAAAAAAAAGGAAAGATTAGACGAAAAATTAACTATTTATTAATGAAAATTAAAGTTTGGGGAGGATGCAATGCCCATCTTCCCTTTAATGAAGCTTCATCACTCTTGGCGTAATTGATATTTTTATATCTTTTTCTTTATTGAGATCTTCAACTATTTATTTCTGCTATTGTTAAAATGCAAATTTGGCATTTGTAAGAGGGCACCTAATTTGAGAGAGGATTTTAGAATTATTTAAATTTAGGTTTACAATTTGAGTTAATTTGTTCGCCTTTATAAGTATGTTTAAGTTTTATATTTATTCATTACAATTATAATCACTCTCTCTCTCTCATTGGTTTGAAAAAAGAGAAATAATTGCAGCACAAAAACCCAAATAAAAAGAGAAACTATTTTTTAAAACATGAATTGCAAAACTTGAATAAAATAGCCGAGTAAACTATTAAAATTATGTCCAAAAAACTCAGTTGCTAACAAAAATATTTTTAAAAGATAAAAAGGACAAAAAAAAAAAAACTCACAAAGCTTAAACAATTTCACAAAAGTAACCAAACATTTAATAATTGTATTTTTGTTCACAAAATGACTGACTTGGAAAACATAAATGCTTTTGTGACTACCTTATATGGTGCCACATTACCCTTTTCTATTAATAGAAACATAACTACTTGACGATCGATCATTTTGCTAACACTTTAAATTTTGTCATTTTTATTGTTTGATGTTATTTTTGTCCGTATATGAATCTTTTAGATGTATTGGTAGTTTACTCATCAATAATTTTGTTATCTTTTGGTTAGTTTCTAAAATTTTATTTTAACATGAATTACAAAATATAGTTTGAGAATGAGAAATGTGCTTGTATTAAATAACCAAAGTTCTTATTTTTTGTATAAACATTAATTAAGTCAAATTAACAAAATTTGGATATCAAATTGACTACTAAAATGCATACATGATAACTATTTATTTATTATTGCGCCAGCGTGACGTTTCACCGTCAACATTAGTATAAGAATGGTTGTTGTGAGACAAAAGTTTAATAAGAGATTAATTAACAAGAGTTATGTTTTTAAGAATGAGAGACATAGTTGATATTTTTTATAATTTTAGAACAGACATTTTACCTCTTTGAAAATATATAAAAATAGTAATATCAAAATCATTAATTTGATCACTAGAAAAACTAACTAAAATTGGGAAGATGAATTTAATTGAGTACGCCCCAAAAAATTAATCTTTTCTTTTTGTATTAAATAAAGCATCAATATGTTTATCATTGATTAGGCTACTAATGTTAGAAAATATTTGTAGACCCAAGTGATGCTTACGGAAAAAGATTTGATAAAT
>NC_029788.2:3414031-3415771 GCF_000816755.2 Arachis ipaensis | reverse complement strand
TTTACATAGATATATATACGAGGACATCCAAATAACATTTTTTATTTTAGATAATTCATGTAATATTGAATTACTTTAATTTATATAAATGATTTACCCTATAATTTACTTAATATTTCAAGACTATTCCACAAATACGAGTGAGCTTTTAACTGTTTTTTGATCTTTGAGAAAAAAAAATTGTATTCAAATTAGAATTATTTAATTTATAGGAAAAACTAAAAATAAAAGTGGTATTGGTGAGAAGGAAGGCCTACTAAGTGTCGGTGAGCATTTAATATAATCCATAAATTTATGAAAGAAAATGGGTCAAACAGTATGATATATCTTGTCTAGACTATAGAGTATAGAAATTAATGATAAGTGAGATGTAACCCTTTTTCGGAACCATGTGCTTATGTACCCTAATGACAACAAAAGCTAATAAGCTTTAACTTCATTTTGCTTCACTATGTTTACACTCACACAACGTGGTAGTTGGAGTGTCTTTGTCCCTCAAAATCCTCCACTTACATCAACATCAAACCCATATGACTCTCTACTAATATATCTTATTATAGGAAAAATTTTAAGTATACTGGAGAATACCGGTGTTCCAGTTGTTTTAACCATTAATTTTAATTAATATATATTATATATATTTTATAATTTAAATCAACGGTTAAAACAATTGGAACCATTACAATTTGGAATTTTTTTTAGTAGTATATGATAATAATATTTATTTGTCCCATTAGATTATTAAATTTGACCTCATAATAATTTTTTACTCAACTTTTGGTACTTAATCATTAATTTAAAAATTTTATATTAGATATTCGTTAAAATGATCAATTCTCAAATTTAAACGAAATTATTGTTTTTTTTTAAAATCAACTCAAAAGAATATTATTTATCTTCTTTTCAAATTAGCTTTAATTTTTGCATAGCAACTTTATTAATTGAAAGAATTTTTTTAACTATGAATATCAATAAGAGTCGGCTTCTAATTGTGTTGGGAAGTGAATTTTTAAATAATTGTTTAGTAATATATATGAAAAGAGAGAAATTTTGATGGTAGTGTTAAAGAAAAATTACTTAATTTTTTATTTGTATATATAATTGATGTAACATCTACTAATTATCTGGAGCTATTTCTTTTGTTCGAATGAATTAATGATCTCGTAAGATAACATTTTGTTTAGAGAAATAGTAGTGCATTAATATTTTTTTTTGTCAATATTAGTTAACATTTTATATTATTATATATGGTTTAGAATTTAATACTTAATGTTTAGAATATTAACTAATTATTAACAAACAATGATAAATTTTGTTGTCGTATAACGTGGTTTTTTTATCCTTAATTTCTAGACTCCATCATACCAATTATACATGTCATCAACAAGCTGAATTTAAAAGTAACTTTGAAGCAAAAAATCTCTTTAGAAACTCATATATATGATGTTCACTCTTTTTAGATAATAAAGTGGTGGGGGTCTACACTTGAAGTTTATCCAATACTTTATTTTGTCTTGGTTTCAATTTTTGTTACACTTGTAAAAGTTATGCATGCATTAATGCATATATAAGTGTATAACAATTGTATACTCGTTGATGACGTGGATAAGACACCAACAATGTTAATTGCAGCTGCACTTGTGATTACTTATCATAATTTAAAAACACCTCATGATACAAAATATATAGTAATTAATTTCTTATTTAAAAAAAAAGAAAAATAGATGTATAGACTAAAAA
>NC_029788.2:3413257-3413976 GCF_000816755.2 Arachis ipaensis | reverse complement strand
TACTCACTATTTTTTTTTTGTGCCCTTTACATATATAATTATAAAATAAAAAAGTCTTTAAAAAAAATGAAATAATGACTTCATAGAGATATAAGGTTATAAGGAAGTGGAGTTATATGAGTACAATTTGTACACAATCCTTGTCGTTATCCAACTAACACGTGGAGCTCCGTAAGTAAATAAATAAACTGATTATGATTGTGAGATTCTTTTTTACTGAAGAAACCATTTTAATTTATTTATGAAAAAGCCACAAATAACGCTTACAAATCGTATGAAAATATTAGTTTTACGTCAAAAAAGATAAATAATATCTTATATATTAAACTATATCTAAAAACAGTGACGGACCCAGAAAAATTTAGTTGTGGGGGCAAAAATATAATAAAATTTAGATATAGATATATTTTTTTTCCTACAATACCCAACAAATTAAGGATTAATTATAAAAAATTTGAATTTTATTTAACAGGGCCAATGAGTTACTATATATGCGAGACGAAATTCGAATTCACAACACTTGCTTAAGTGGACGACTAAGCTAATATAACTTAATTTAATTATCAGCTAATTAACTAATATAATAAAATTAATTATCACTTTTTTTGAGTTTATTTATTTATTTAATTTTTATTTTATACTAAATCAAATTTAACAATATAATTATTATTAAATGTTAAGTTTAACAAAATATTTTTTAACATAAAACATAAAAAATT
>NC_029788.2:3404340-3412844 GCF_000816755.2 Arachis ipaensis | reverse complement strand
CTATCAATGTAGGTCCGTCCCTGTCTAAAAGGTAGAACAATATTCCATTACAGAAAATTTTAACGAGTAAAAAAGGACATTTTCATGGTAATTTTCTCTTAGATTTAGAGAGATCTACTAAATCTGCAACTTCATACTATCATCAATAAAATAAAATAAAATAAAATAAAATAAATAACAAAAGAAAAAAAAGTCACCACAAAGAGATTATTAATACTGAGTAAAAAGGTCAGAAGAGGATTAAAAAAAAAATTAAAAGAAACAAATCAAAAGAATCACCATAAAAATTAAAATCTTATCACGCATGTATTAGCTGTGACAAAAAAAGAGAATTCAGTAATAGAATTACTGATAACAACAGTGAATTATACACACACAAAAATACATACAGTAGAAAGAAATTGGTTAGAATTGACTTGTCAAGTCAGCAGAATTTGTTAGAAGGAGAGCTAGTTAGTTCTTCTAGAAATTTCTATTAAAGCCACTATATATTACAAATTCTTTATTACTTCTGAAGTGAATCATCTCATAATCATTCTAAAAATCTCAACACACTATCTAATTCTCTCTTCTCCTTCTCCTTCCTCTCATTCTTTTACTTGCTTCGTTTTCTTCTTTGTAAGAAATCTGATATCTCACATAGTATCAGAGCTACCATCGATCCATGGATAATTCTGTACAAATCTCACAAGCTCCAACGAATTTGTTCAGCCAAAATGCTTTTGCACCGTTCTTAGCAATAAAGCTCACTCAATGAAAACAATTACAAGGTGTGGAAGAAACAGGCATTAGCGTGCATCAAGGTGAATAAACTCCAAAATCATCTCAATCCGAGAAAGGTTCCAGCTCAATTTAGCTCAGAATCAGAAGATGCAATGGAATTGAAACACAGCAATACAGAGATTGGGAGGTCCAAGATCAATGCTTAGCAGCCTGGTCAATCGCATCAATGGAGCAAAATTTTGTGAATTGAGTAATTGAATATGATCGTGCGTACCAGATCTTGCATATGCTAGTTGAATATTTTGAAGCCAGAGTCAAAGTGAAAATCAAGAATCTGAAGACACAACTAAAAACGCTCAAGAAGCAAGGATCAACCGTAGCTAAATACATCGCAAAGTTCAATCAAGTGGCAGATTCTCTAAATGCTCTTGGAGCACCACTTACCAAGGAAGAATATATAGAAGCTGCACTAGGAGGTCTCAATGAAGAATACAGTGTTTTCATCACAGTTGTAACAGCAAGAATGGAGCACATGTCAGAAAGTGATCTCGAATCACAATTACTTACACAAGAGGAACTGATTAACAGATTCAGAAATACTGAATTAGGACCTGTTCATGCAAATGTGGCTCAAAGTAGTAAGGTATACGAGAAGACTCAAGACAGGAATTACAACAACTATAGCAGCATAGGCGGATTTAGAGAAATGCGAGGCAGAGGCTATCTTAGAGGTTCATGGAGGTTAACATGGTGGCAAGGCAGCAGACCTCAGTGCCAGCTGTATGGAAAGGTAGGCCATACGATTGTACAGTGTTAACACAGATTCAATTAGAAATTCATGAATCCTCAAATGCAACCCTTGAACTCAGCTCAACCACCCTCCATGGCATTCCACAATGCCTCAGGAAATCAGCAGCTCTATCAAGACTCCAAGGTCCAGCAGCCACCTGCACCAGCAAATCCACAAGCATTCCTCACACTACCATAAGCTCTCCCAAACACAGTGTGGTATCCAGACTCAGGAGCCTCGCATCATATTATCTTTGATCAAAGCAACCTTGCCACAGGATCAGACTATGCAGGCACAGAAAAAAGTATATAGAGGTAATGGTCAAGGTATGAAAATTGAGCATATTGGAAGTTCTTTCATGCATGCATCTTTATCTAATAGACCTTTCACACTTAGAAACCTACTGCATGTACCTACTATCTCTAAAAACCTTGTTAGTGTTGCTAAGTTTGCTTTAGACAATGTTGTGTTCTTTGAATTCTGGCCTTATGTTTGCAATGTCAAATGCCAACTATCCAAGAAGATACTCCTTTAAGGTCTTCATAAGGAAGGGCTATACAGATTTGAAGGGATTCAGGTTATCCCAGAAGCTACTAAACCCAATCTTTTACACTCTCCACTCACTATACCAACCTGCAACATCACTGAAATTCCTAAAAAGCTACAGTCCACAACCCATGACCTAAAAGAAAAGTCTAAAAACTCTGTTAAACTTTTCATACCTTCAAGTTTAGCTATCACAACACCGAATTTAGAAACCTCACTTGAAGCCACGCTCCCTGCTACTACCAAATCAGCCTCATCTGCAATCAGTCCTCCAATCCCTTCTCCAATCACAGTTCATAGTAGTTCCATTCAAAGCACACGCCTACGTGAAAAAGACAAAGAAAAATTAGAAAGTCAAAACCATGTTAAAATCTGTAGTTTTCTATGCAGTGCAAACCCTACTCTGTGTGAAAAGAAAAGAAAAATACCAAACAACAAAAGTCTTGTTATTGAGTTTGTATCAAAGAAAGTTGGTCATGTAGAAGCAAACATCACTTATAAAAGAGTTAGTGATATAGCTCAATAGTAGCACAAAAAATTAGGCCACCCGTCTGATAAAATAGTTACTCTTGTAATGAAATAATGTAATGTGCTAATTTTGAATGATGCAATAAATAAAGATAATCTTAGCCCATTTCTTTGTTATGTTTGTTGTACAAGTAAAATACACCAATTACCTTATCTTGATTCTTATACATCATATGCACCTTTGGAATTAATATTTTCTGACATTTGGGGGCCAGCAGCCGTATATAGCAGATTAGGCTTTCGATATTACATTTGCTTCATCAATGCATATACTAAATATACTGTCACACCAAAGCTCGGGCATTTAAGGCATTCCAGCAACTGCTACTGAACTAAAAATAGGACAAAAGATCAAAGCACTGCAGACAGACAATGGAGAAGAGTACCTGTCCCTTGCATTTAAACAATTTCTTACAAACCAAGGCATTTAACACATGCTCACATATCCCTACTCTCATCAGTAGAATGAAACTGTTGAAAGAAAGCACAAACACGTTACAGAAACCTCACTTGCCTTACTAGCACAAGCCAACCTACCTCTCACCTTTTGGGAAGATTCAACCGTGACTGCGACTTACCTCATAAATAGGTTACCTACCCTAACTCTCAATAACAAATCTCCATTAGAAAGCCTCACTCACACTGTCCCAGATTTTGAATTTTTGAAATTCTTTTGTTGCACTTGTTATCCTCTCCTACGACCATATAATGCACATAAGTTTAACCACAGATCTGAAAAATCAATTTTTATTGACTATGTTATTGATCACAAAGGGTACATGTGCTTATTACCGATTAGAAAGGAAATTATCTCAAATATGTGGTCTTCAATGAGTCAGAATTCCCTTAATTCCCTTAATTCAATACATCACCCTCTTCCCTCTCGACAAAGACTTGTAGCAAATACTACTCCCACCACTCCCCATCCCCAACCTCACCCTGTTCCCTTTTCTCAAAGACCTGTAGCAACCACTACTCCCACCATTCCCTATTTCCCCAACTCACCCCCCACTCAACCATCCCTACCTCCCTTTCCTACATTCACCTCATATCTTTCATTCTATGAATGATGCTTCCAATATTATCAATGACATACATGATATATTACATATTGCACCTGTATTTGTGTCTCATAATTTTGTTTCTGCTAATCTTAACTTTGTGACTGCTACTAATACTCTTTCCAGTAATGTTTTCTCTGTTGCAGGTGCTCAACACTCAACCAGGATTGAGACTGTGCTGCCAGCTCCAGCAATGCTGCCATTGAATCAACACCCAATGCAAATAAGAGGCAAATACGGCATCTTTAAACTTAAGACGTACGTAACAGTCATAAGAGTAGGAGCCACTGATCTTTCTCCGCTCCTGCCCCACACAGTAGCACATACCTTCACTTGTCCTCATTGGAGGCATGTGATGGAGGAGGAGTATGCAGCACTCCTGTGAAACCAAACTTAGCAGCTAGTTGCTAGGCCGGCTCCCACCTCTGCACCCATTATCAGTTGCAAATGGGTTTTCAGAATTAAGCAACACCCCAATGGTACGATTCAAAAGTACAAAGCCTGTTTGGTAGCGAAGAATTTTCATCAGAAGGAAGGTCTGAACTTTGACCAGGTTTTTAGTTCGGTTGGGCAGCCTCCTACTATCAGGGGTCATGCTAAGCTTGGGGTTAGCGAAAGGATGACAAATCATGCAATTTGACTTCAACAATGCATTCCTGAATGGGGATCTTGAGGAAATAGTATATATGACTCAACCTGAAGGTTTCATCTCTTCCACTCATCCTCACCATGTGTGTAAGCTTCAGAGATCTCTGCATGGGTTAAAACATGCACCTCGTGTATGGTTCACCAAGCTCAAGACCACTCTCAACACCTTTGGATTCAATAACACTATTTCTGACACTTTCCTCTCTAGCCGGTTCACCGTATCCTCAGCAATTTATATTCTTGTCTACGTGGATGATATCTTAGTCATTGGTAGCTCAGGTTCTGAAATTTGTAGCCTGATCACCCGACTTAATTCAATTTTCTCCTTAAAAAATCTGGGCGGAAATGAATTATTTCTTGGGTATTGAAGCCATCAAGAGGACTAGCAATAAGATACTTCTCTATCAGGCCAAATACATTAAGGAGCTGTTTGCAAAGGCTAGTATGCATGATGCAAAGACCATGCCCACTCCAATGGCTTTAAGCATAAAGCTCTCTACACATGATGGTGAAGAGTTTTCAAAACCAAAATTGTACAAATTCATTGTGGGAGGCCTCCAATATACAACAATCACAAGACCTGATATCATATTTGCTGTCAACAAAGTCTCACAGTTTATGCACCACCCTCTAGACAGTCACTGGAGGGCTGTCAAAAGTATACTCAGGTACCTAGCTGGCACGTCCCAGCATGGTTTAAGGTTTCAAAGGTCAAGTGAATGAAAAATTTATGGGTTTAGTGACTCAGATTGGAGAAGTGATGTTAATGATAGGAAGTCTAGCTATTAGTGGCTTTTGTGTTTATCTTGGACCAAATCTGGTCTCTTAGTCAAGTGAAAAACAACCGGTGGTGTTTAGAAGCTCTACAGAAGCTGAATATCGAAGAGTTGTATCATGTCTTATTGAGATTATCTGGGTCCAAAATCTATTAAGTGAGATGAAAGTAACATATAGCACTAAGCCCAGCCTCTACAGTAATAGCCAAAGTGTTGTACTACTAATAGCCAATCCAATTCTTCGCAACCAAAGCAAGCACTTTGAGCTGAATTTGCATTTTGTCTGATCAAATAGCTTATTGCCTCACAAAACCTTTGTCAAGTGCCTCCTTCCACAAGCTCAAACCACGCCACAGAGTTGTTGATAGAGAACAAGGGAACCCAAGTAGCAGGGTTGATGTTAATAGAGGGCAAGGGAACCCAAATAACAGAGTTGATGTTAGCTGTGATAAAAAAAAGAGAGCCCGGTAATAGAATTACTGATAACAACAGTGAATTGCACCCACATAAAAGCACGTGCAGCAGAAAAGAGTTAGTCAGAACTCACTTGCCAAGTCAGCAGAGTTTGTTAGAAGCATATCAGTAGAGTTTGTTAGAAGAAGAGCTAGTTGGTTCTTCTAGAAATTTCTATTAAAGCAACTATATATATATATATATATATATATATATATATATACTTCTGAAGTGAATCATCTCATAATCATTCTAAAAATCTCAACACACTTTTTAATTCTCTCTTTTCCTTTTCCTTCTTCTCCTTCTTTTACCTGCTTCGTCTTTTTCTTTGTAAGAAATCTGATATCTCACAACATAACTGATAATAATCACCATATATCTGATTAAGATACATAAAATTAGAACTAAAGTCAGAAAAAAAATTATAGTAGTAATAAAACTAAAAAGATTATCCTTGTTGTGGTTTTCAGGTTGGCGTTGAAGCAGCTATTGCTTTATGTGGTGACCGACTCCACCGGCACCAGATTTTGCTGGAATATCCTCTGATCTATCTTTGCCATCTGGTATCATGAAGATCATGCTAGCATTTTACGACATTCTAGTGGTAGAATGATAGAATCTATTCTATCCTAATCTTTAGGTTTGTTGTGTTGGTGGCCATGATAGTTTGGTTGTTCGTGAGTTTATGGTGGTGAATGCGAAGGTTTATGATTTTAAAAAAGGAATAGGATGATGGCCTAGAGGTTGAAGATATCGAGAATAAAATTAATTTAAAAATTTTATATAAATTTTTAACAAAGTTGATAAAAAAATAATAAAAACAATAAATTTTGATAATTTCGAATATTCCTCTTTTAAAATTGTAAAATTCAAATACTTTCGGCGAATAAATGGAATTTCGTCTAAACAAAAGAAAAAAAGAAATTGCATAATCAAATTGGTGGAAGGAGACAAGCTAGAATAATACAATTAAAAACAAAAAAGATCAAAATAAATATGCAAACCTAATTCAAGAGAATGACCTTGGTTGAAACAAATTACAACTCTATTTGCCTCATGATAAGTAGTATTATGCTTCATCTATTTTTACACTCATCAACCTCTTGCTGAATTAATAATAAGAGTTGCATGCGGACGACAATATCCTAATTTAATAAATTATATATAAAAATATAATCCTTGGATATGCTTTTTGTCCTTGGTTCTTGCTGTATGTGGCCGTTAATTTTCATCATTTCAATAATTAGGCCTTATTTTGTGGAGCCCAAATATTACCTCTCAACTCCTCTTGGGATAATTTCTGCTCATTTAAAAAGAATATCGATTGTGTACAAAAAAAAAAAAGAATATCGATTGAAACAATGCAATTTGGGACCACAATTAAAATTGCTGTTTTAAAAAAAAAAAACATGTTTCTGGTGTTTTTGTTAACTTTTCACTTAAAATGCTTATTTCGTGTTATTAAAGAAATATGAATATTTTTCCCGTGAAACGGACACGTGATGGTATTTAGGTGTGTCCAAGCGTGTCCGAAGAAAATTTTTTTAATTTTTTATTAAGACACAGTCAGCAGACACGCGTTTTGGACGAATATTAGTGAGGGTCGTGTCCTAAATGTGTCCGACACGTAGACGCGATAACTCAGAAAAAATATCCGTGACTCATAGATATCTATACATAACAGGTTCCACAAGATAACCCAAAAAAATGAGCCGCGAGCTTGTGATTGCAAGAAATATGGTGTACTATAGGGATTTATGACGAATTTTATATTCAAAACCAATAAGGCTACCAATGGATAATTTTTGGCAAAGAAAACTTTGATAAAAAATTATTATCGTCGGGTTTTCTGATCCGGCAAAAATAAGAACTTCTTGATAGTTGGATTTGTCTAAGGAAAAAAGTCATCATTGACAAAAAAAATGTCTTCATTACTGTAGGAGTTTTTTATGCTACAGGTGAATTAATTATGGCATTAAATAAATCTAGAAAAACAATTCATTTTGTATTCATTGTCTGAAACCTCTGGATGGTAATTTTTTTATAATCCTATGATGATAACTTTTTAATATTTACTTTTTTTTGTAGTCCTAATGAATACGTATTTCAAATGTTTGTAATATGAAAAAATTAAATATTATTTAAAAGTTATTAATTTATTTTGATATATTTTGATTTTTATTTATTTAGTTATTAGATTAGATTTTATGTTAATGGATTCATGTTTTCTTTATTTTGATCTAATAAGAGATTATAAATATCATTTAAACTATTGTAGCCGTCGTAAAGTGATTAGAGGAGTGTTAAAAAAAAATTGCCAAAACAGCCATAATTTGTCTTATTTAGTATTTATTAATTGTCGCGACAATTAATGAATACTAAATAAGGCAAGTTTTGGCTGTTTTTTTTTTTTTTGTCTCCCTAGCATTACCCGTTGACTATGATATAACGAAAAATTATCTAGATTATAATTTTTGAAATCTCTTCTAAAATAGAAGAGTTAAAGAAGAAAATAAAAAAAAAACTAGAGAGAGTTTAGACAAAATTTTGCAACAATTCGTTTTTTGTGTAGTTTCTTCTATCATCTTCTAAAATTTGAGATTTTATATATATAATAAGAGAGCATTAAAGATCCATTGAAAATTCTTCTTCTGCCATACTCACTTTGCTACTTGAAACAAGAATAAAGGNNNNATTAGATAATAATTAATGAAATTATTAAATTATATTTAAATTTGTTAACCATTAATGCTTCAATTTAAGATATCGTGAAGCTAACCTACACTATCTCTCAAATTGAAATTTTTTTTTCTCTCTGTTTATGTTCTTATTTCCAAACAACTATCTTTTTATTTTCACAATTTTGCTTTTATTTTCATATTTTTATCTCGAGAGAACAATCAAGGAAACGCTTGTAATGTTTTTTCAAACTATGTCAGAGGACTGAGGAGCCCAATAAAATTGAGATGCCCACTA
>NC_029788.2:3403290-3404262 GCF_000816755.2 Arachis ipaensis | reverse complement strand
ATAAAAAAAAATTAAAATTTTAATTTCAATTTTTAATCACCAAATACAATACTCAGTCCTAATATTTCAATTTCAAACCCAATTTTAGAGAACAAACGCTGCCTAATATACATAAAATTATTTGTCAATTTTGATAACCAATCTGTATTAAAGAAAGAAATGTGACATTTAACTGAAAGAATTCAGAGACTTTGTTAGTTAACTAATCACTACCATAATATAAAATTAGATAGAATAATATCAGCGACACTTCCAACTCAATTAGGCATAGATCCATGTAATGGATGGTAATAAGGTGTGCTTCCGTTTAAATCCACTAATTATCATTTTTATTATTTTAATCTATCCACCATATCCAGATCAAATTCTAATTAATAATCTAGTTTGACTAATTAATATCCAATTAGGCATAAAATATATCACTAGGCTTAATCATGTATACTTATAGACACACAAAAAAATGATAACTATATATTACAATATCAAATTATATAATATAAAGATAAATCCTACATAATACTAAAAATGACGCATGCCTTCATATAATATAACTTCATTCCCTAATATATTACTTTTATTTTATTTGTCACTGTGTGAAAGGGTAGATGTGTCAAAAATATTTCCACTTTTCAATTATCTTTTCCTTGATGATGCTTATTAACATTTTGCTAGATTATTCATTTGTTTAAATTTAGTTGCAATTTGAATGTTACCAAAATTTAGAGGATGACATTAATCTAAAGCAATATTATCATGGGTATTTATCTAATATACATGTTAAAATGTTATTGAAATTTTATATTTGGTAGAATAATAATAATATAATATAGTAGATGTAACTACAGCATTTAGCAGTGTTTGGGATTAGAATATATTTTATTAAAACATTATATATTAATATAATATCTAGGTATATTTTATATTGATTTTATATTAATTTAATTTGATATTAGCCAGCCCTCATTATACATC
>NC_029788.2:3402792-3403262 GCF_000816755.2 Arachis ipaensis | reverse complement strand
ATATTAGTTGACTTGTTATTAAAATTATTAAATTATATTTGAATTTGTTAATTATAAAAAATATTTTTTGAGATTTGGTAGAATTAACACCTACCTCTAAAACACAACCTTACAAAAGAACAAATTTTTTTTTTAAGTTATCTCTTTTTTCTTTTTCCGCTCTTGTTTTTTTTATTATTCCTCACATAAACATTAACTTAGCCTTTTGCATTATAGAAAGAGATAGAATAAAAAAATAAAATGGTATTTTCTATGTAAGCACTAAGCGTGAAAAGATGAAGTTTCTAAGAGGAAGAATGATTGTTGAATATTTACGAATTTTCTGCTTTATAATTTAAAAATGGCCAATTTTTTTTCTAAATTTAAAAATGATCAACACTTTCAAATTTTGAATCAGTTACTACGAATTAAGAGTCCCAATGAAAATTCTAATTCTAAACAAAGATGATAATTTAAAATCATAAACGTTA
>NC_029788.2:3400815-3402625 GCF_000816755.2 Arachis ipaensis | reverse complement strand
TGATTTATGATTTATATTTTTTTTTTAAATTTTTAATGAATATCTAACTTTCTACCTATAACTTAAACTTCAAACTTGACTAATGAAACTTCTAACATTTTTTTAATTTAAGACAATATGTTCATTATTTTCAATATCAATTTTATATTCAATTTTAAAAATCATCTTACAAAACATTATGTCCAATTTTTTATTTCCATCAATAATATAAATGAGAACAACACCTCATACATAACTTTATTATTACAACCTGATCGGATTGGATATAATCAAAATTTCGATCCGATTTGTACTAAAATTATCAAATTTAATATCCACAGTTTTTTAAGATTGGATCCAATCCGTACATTTACAGATCGGATATCAAATATATCTACAAAATATAAAAATATTTAAAAAAATTTATTTTGATTAAAAATATCAATAATATCTTTTTTTTCCTACTCTTTTAAACATATTTATTTTTAAAATAATATCAAACATATTTTTCATAAACAATAAAAATAAAATAATACAACATATATAATAATTATTAGTTGAAATAAAATATAAAAAAAATATTTACTTATTTATTTATTTCTAAAAATTCTCAAATATACGAATACCTATATAAAATTTGCAATCCGATCTTATTAGTATACGGATCGAGTCTGATCTGATTCGATAGTCTTGTAAATCAGATTCATATCCATAATTTTTTTATAAAATTCGAATAAACACTGCGAATATACAGATCGAACTCGATCCATGAGCACTCCTAATAAACTTTATTATTTGAACTTTGAATATAAATACTTACACCGCACCGGTTGAAGACCAATGTGTGTGCATATATATATGTATATGAATATATGTGATCCTAATCTTAATGTAGGATAGCTGTACTATGATTGAAGAAGATAAATGCAAGTTGGCAGGGCAATATATATCTATATTGTTGAGTCCACGCGTCTTAATTCAAAGTGTGAAGAGGGACACCTATGTCTCAATAAATGCTGAGTATGTAACTCAGTTTCAATTCATATTTCATGTCTGCTTCTTCTTCTTCTTCTTCCATTTGGTCAAAGTTTGGGACTTTTGGGGATTAATACAATGCCGCTGTTTTTGGTATATACGGCATTCTTCTTGTTGTGTAGTAGGATTCTCTTCATTTAGATATATAATTATATATTGCAACAACAATCCATTGACCCACCTATATCTTCCTCTATATATATACATACTTATATAGAGAAATCAACTATTTATACTTAAATATAAACATCATGATTTAAAATGTCAAATAATTTTTTATGAGATATATTAAAAATAGGGTGTCAAAATGGACTAAATTCATCGGGCCAACCCATTTATCCGTTTAAATAGGAGGGTTTTGCCTCTAAAATTAAGCTCGTTTAAATTTCGGGCTAAACGGGCTGAGTCCGATTAACCCGAAAAAAATGACGGGTTAAATGGACTAGCCCGTTTAATTTTTTTTTACATTTTTTTAAAAAAAAGTTGCACTTTTAGCTAATATTTCTCTCGATCCAACCCGAAATCCAACCAATCAACTAAAAAAATATTATTTTTAATGGTTTTTGACCTAAAAGTGGTATTTTTTGTCAAAATATTTTTCAAAAAATAAAATAAAATGATAAACGGGCTGACCCGTTTAACCCATCGGGCTGACCATAAACGGTCCGAGCTAGAAAATTTTGGCCCGCAAATAAAGCGGACTTAAACGGACTAGCCCGTTTAACCCGCGAGCTTAACGAACCGCGCCTAAATGGGCCGGACTAGCTCGTTTGACAGCCCTAATTAAAGTCGTTAG
>NC_029788.2:3394541-3399670 GCF_000816755.2 Arachis ipaensis | reverse complement strand
AATTAATATAAAATATATATTAAAATATAAAATATATATTAAAAATAAATTAAATAATATATATTTATATATAAATATATAATAATTAATTTTAATATACTATAATATTTTTAAATTAAAATAAACTATCATTTCTACCCATAAAAATTGAAGACGCTGACATATCTACCCATAGAACATAAAAATTACCATTTGTACCCATAAAAGATTGATTTTCACATGCAAAATTATCCAAACCCTAAATAATTACATAAAATTTTCAAACTACCCCCTTCTCTTCTCTCACGCACCCACCCTCACTCACTATCTGTAGCACCAAAACCACTAGTATCGTAGCATCATCTCCCTTCCTACTCTCTTTCTCTATCTATCACTCACTCACTCACTCACTTTTTCTCTCTCATCTCTTGAACATCAACATAGCCTAGCCACTATCCTCTTCAAAATCACAAAAAAGAACAAACTCAGATCAAATTGAAGAATAGAACATGCACAAATTCAAAATAAAACCCTAATTTCTTAGAACTTTCACAAAAAATTGACAATTTCTCAGACTTCAGATCACCATTTTCGTTGCAAATAATACAGAACACTAATTTGATTTTGGCGACACTGGGAGGAGATGACGAAGACGAAGATACAACATTGGGAAAAGGAAGGAACTCAATGCTAAAGAAGTTGGGGTTGCAGAAAATAGAGAATTCTGCTACTTCCTGAAGCCAAAAACCTCCCGAAGAAGAAGAAGAAGATGGAGCTCGCGATGGCAAAAGGAGGAACCACCATTAATGCACAGAAAAGAGAGAAGAACGACAGAGAAGAGAGAAACATCAATAGGAAAAGAAGAGGAAGGAGAAAAGTGCGAAGAGGGGGGAGAGAAAGAGAGAAAGAACGATTAAAGAAGATGGAGGAGAAGAAAGAGAGAGAGAGAGAGAGAGTGGAAAGGGGATGGTGCTGCAGCAGTGCTAATTCACGGCTTAGATGAAGAATTGAAGAGGATGACTACTAAGGATAATTTAGGGATTTTATGTAATTATTTAGAGTTTGGATAATTTTGCTTACGAAAGTCAATTTTTATGGGTACAAATGATAATTTTAATCTTTTATGAGTAAATATGTCAGCATTTTCAAATTTTATGGATAAAAATTGTAGTTTACTTTTTAAAATTATTATAATCAAATGATGAAGTTGTAACTTCATCGCCATCTTTACCATAGTATCTGCCACTGTGTTTGCATCTCTCATAATCAAACGAAAGTCAACTCGCCAATTCAAATGCACGATATTTTTTATTGAGTACCAACGGATCAATAAATCCAAAATCTTCTTGGTGATTAGTAACAAGATTAAATGTTTCCACACAATCCGTCTCATAAATAACATCTCATTGACCCACATCTCAAGCTAAGAAATATCCTCTCCAAATAGCAAACAATTTCCCTTGAAAAATACTATTACTCCCAATCATTCCTAAACATCCCCTTTGCCAACACTCGTTACAATCTCTAATAACGCAAGCAAAATCAATACTACTACCCGAATCAGGATAACTAGCATCACAATTAATAGTACTAATGGATGAGAATTCCAAAAACCATTTAGAATAGAGGAAATGGACATACATTGTAATTCAAAAATATTCCTAAGCTTCGTTTCTGAAACTAATACCAGATAAATCACTTTTTTCGAAGGCCAAGTCTTGTGGGGATTAAAGATGTCATTGTTCCTTACACGCTATATCCACCAAAGTCCCAAAAAGAACCTGAACTGATGCTCTCTGCTATGATACAAGAACCAGTTCTTCAAATTTAGAGAATGACAATAAATATTCAACCTATGTCATACAAGTTGAGCTTTTGGATAAATCCGAATACAATGTAAAACCGATTCCTGGCTAAAAAGACATCTTGGGTACCTATCCAATGATGACATCCCTCTTCTGAAGTGAAAACTTGCAATAGGAAGAGCCTCCTTAAGATACAGCCAAGCAAAAAAATTGTGCTTTTTCGGAACAAGCTGACGCCAAAACTAAAGCTAATTCTTCCGCTCCTCCCAACCAAACAGCTGCTTACACAACCACAAGTAATCATTGCGTGAGTCATAGACTTTGGCAGCAGATCCACACCAATACCAACCCATTTCCGGACCTGCTTGCACATTTGGATTGTAAGAAAGAATATTACCTTTCAAATTTTGAGATAAAGGGGAATAAAGAGTATCCAAATACCACCTACCAACCGACTAGATATCCTGTATCCGAAGGTTCGAATCAGAAATGTGAAAATAATCCATCTCATTAGATAAATTCCCTTCTCTCCTCCAGCTAAAAAACCAAAATTTTTTGTTCAAATCCCCAATACACCAAACAAATCCATCTTTCGACACTTTTCAAACCTTGCAAAGACTCCTTCAAATGGGAGAGCCCTTATTCTTAAGACAACTAAAACAGTCATATAGAGATGATCGGTATTTGGCATCTAACAATTGGATCCATAACTTGTTTGACTGTTGGAAAAAAGTCCAAACTACCTTCTCAAGAAGAGCAATATTCACACAATAAAGATCTCTAATCCCCAAATTTCCATATTTTTTTGGAGTAACCAGTACTTTCCAACTAATAAGATTCAATCCTCTTCTATCAACTTGTCCTTTTTAAAGAAAATTTATCATCATAGACTCCAATATACTAATGATTCCTTTAGAAAAAATAGAGACTTGCATCTGGTACGTGGTAATAGCGGTCGCAACGAATTAACTAAGTAGATAGAGTCTACCAGCCCAATTAAATAAACCCCATTTCCACCTTGTTAGTCTACCCCAATTCTTATCCAGGACACCATTAAAAGTTGAATGGGTCACCGTAGAATGGCTAAAGGTAACCCCAAGATACTTGTCCAAACTCTGAACAAAACTGATATAAAACACCCCAATAAAAACCTCTTTCCTTGTTGCAGAGATATTCTTGGAGCAAAGCGTTTTAGACTTCTCCACATTAATCTTCATCCCAAATACTTTGCAAAAAGTTTCTAAAACCAACATCACATTTTGCACTTGTCTCTTTGTAGCTTTATAGAATAAAAGCAAGTCATCCGCAAACATTAAGTGAGATATTCTTGGTCCTCCTCTAAAAACAACTGACTCTCACAAGCCCAAATCAATCTAATGACTAATAAAGCATGCCAATCTCTCTATACACAATACAAAAAGATAGGGTGATATAGGATATTCTTGTCTAAGACCCCGGCTAGGAGTAAAGACATTCAGACGATTTTCATTCCAAAAAAATAGATAAGGGGAAAGCAGTGACATAATTCATAATCAAATTAATTGTAGGACTGGAAAAACCAAAGCTTTTAAGGGTATGGGTTAAAAACTTCCCGTCAACTCTATCATAAGCTTTCTCCAGGTCAATCTTAAAAACCAATGTGCCTTTTTTGATTTAGTCTTTTTCATAAAGTAGAGGACCTCTTGAGCAATGATGTTGTTAGGAGTTCTTCGTCTCGGAATAAATCCTCTTTGAAGCGGGCCAACAATCTCTGCAAGATGATGACGGATCCTATTAATAAGGAATTTCGTGATAATCTTGTAAACTACATTGCACAGACTAATCGGTTTGAAATTTTTCATAGATACTGGCGATTCAATCTTTGAAATAAGAACCAGTAAAGTCTCCATCATTCTCGGATCAAGAGCAATATTGAAAAAAGCCTGATTAACTATCTTCCAAACATCATAACCAATAATCTTTCAATATTTCTTGAAAAAGAAAGCTTTAAACTCATCAAGACCTGAAACTTTAAAAGAGTTCATATAAAAGACAGCTATCGTGACTTTTTTTTATAACCGTAAAATCATTACAAACTTCTTCATTTAAAGAAGGATAATCAAAATAAATTAATTAAAAATAATAAAAATTTACTTTATTTAACATTAATTAATTATTATTATTTCTTTAACATTATTGTTATTTAAATAAACATCAAAAATTCTAATACCGTTTTATATATATAATAATTAGTTGGCCAATAATAAATCATTAAATAAAATTTTAATTCGCAAATATATTATCGAATGAGTGCACAACCAAAAATAGGAGCACGTGAAAATAAATGCAAAGAGTTGTTTGTTTAGTTTTACCCAGAATGAAGCTTGTGAGACAACGTGGGGCAAGTCCTCAATTAATGCAACGGAAATATTAGTGTGTTCTTTTATTTTCTATTTTTAAGTTCAAGATCCAAATTCTTTTGGGTGCTCTAAATATAATTAACCATAGTTGCTTGTGCACTTCCGGGATTATTTATTTATTATTACTTGCATAAAAGCAATTTCATTCTTAATATGACCAGCTATAATACAACAAAACAGCGTGTCGGTGTTTTATTTTGTTTTTATAGTATTGATTAATTTGCCTTTGATTTCGTTGCAAGAAAGAATGTACGAAATTCCAAGGCAAATTGGGTCATGCATTGACAAATCACATTACTATAATAATCAATCAATATAATTGATTCCGCGGCATATGAATTTTAATCTAGATGTGCATCACTATCATTCTTAAGATATTCAATAAGAATAATATTTAAGAGATAATAATTTAAAATTTATTTAATTTAATATTATGTATTTATTCTAGTTTAATGACCACAAACAAAAGATATAAAAGATAAATTATAGTTATTTTTATTGTCAAAATTTGTTCTATAAGCTAGCGTTTGTTTTGAGATACTGAGACAGAAACTGAGAGACTGAGATTGTTGGTTTAGAAATTGGTACTAAAATTTTTATCTCTGTTTTAAAAATTTCAGTATTTCAGTACCTCTAAAAAGTAGGAACACATGAGATTAAAATTTTTAGAGATGAAAACTGAAACTTTAATAACATTTTATACCTAAAATATCCTCATTTGAATTAATTAATTCTAATTTTACCCTTTATACAAATTAAATTAGAGTTTCATTCTTGTTTCAATTTCTGTCTCCTACTTTGCACCAAATATAATACTAAAATTTATTTCTTAGTCTCTGTCTCTTAATCCCAGTCTTTCCATCTCTGTCTCTCCACCAAACGTTACCTAACATTTTCGTTAAATAAATGGTTCAATTATATAGTTATACATATAGATTTAAAAATA
>NC_029788.2:3393900-3394328 GCF_000816755.2 Arachis ipaensis | reverse complement strand
ATAAATTTAATCAAGTTTAGAAATTAATAAAATAATTTAATCTAATAATAATAATAATAAAATTGTTTATCAACAAAGGAAAAATCACAGAAATGAGTAATGTATCTTAAATGCCTTAAATAGCGACAGGTAAAATCCAACCTCTGAAAAGGAATACGATACGAAAAGTAGATTTTTATAATGTAGTATTTGGAGTTATTTGGAGCACACTGCTGGTGAAACTACTTATCACCTCTCATTCATTTCTATTTCTAATTGGCATATAAGTTTAATGTTTACTCCACTAACCATCAATTTATGCCATTTCCTTGTAGCAATGTAATTAATTTTTGCCCTATTGAGCTTACAACAATAGTATATACATTAATAGTCATTATATGTTTGTATATATTTATATATTATATTATATATTTTTAATATATATTTTA
>NC_029788.2:3392582-3393542 GCF_000816755.2 Arachis ipaensis | reverse complement strand
TATATATATATATATATATATATATATATATATATATATATATATATCATTTCTTCTTCTTTTATTATTTTTTATTCTCTTTTTTTTTATCCTTCTTCAATATCATGATTCGTCGTTGTCTTTTTCATTTTCTTCTTCTCCAATATATTAAAGGACATATATTGATTCATAACATAAAAAATTTTGATGCACAACACAATTTTTAAATGGCCACATGATCAAAAACATTGACACTTAATCAACAAAATACAACATAAAAATTTTAATACATAATACATAAAATTTGATATACAATATATAAATTTTTAAAAGACTACATATTTAAAATATTGACATCCAACTAAAAATATATATATAACATAAAAATTCTAGTGCATAGCAAAAAAATTTTTTACATACAGCACAGAAGTTTTTTATGTAAATACAAAAATATTTAAAAGACCACATATTTAAAACATTAACTTACCCAATCAACAAATTATATTCGTGACAAAAATTTATGTAATATACTGAAAAAATGCAAAAAAAAAAAAAATAATAATAATAATAACGCATGCATACGGTTTTTTTTGTTAGACTTGTATCAATTCTTCACTACAAAAACACTTATAGATATAATATCATTCTATTTACTATTTCAACATTTGATATATTTAAACACTTTTTAATTCAAATATATTGAATTATAAATATATCAAATTTTCACATTAACAAATATTGGAGGCACAAATGAAGCTTAGTAGTAGTAGAGGTATGCTAGGGTGGCACAATTATCATTGAAGGCATCTCCAAAAGCTGAAAGCAATGAGTAGTAAGTAATCTAGAAACAGATAAAGTAAGTCCCAATCATGAGCAAAAGGTAAACTAATTAAATACAGAAAGTAAATAAAACAACAACAACAACAAACAAAATTTAAAAAATAATCACAATAATAAAGGCAGGAAAAGGGAAAAGAGACA
>NC_029788.2:3388259-3391706 GCF_000816755.2 Arachis ipaensis | reverse complement strand
CAATTCAACAACAGTTTCTTTTCCTTTTACACAATTTCTTTCCTTGGAAATACAATATAAAAAAAAAAGAAAAAAAGAAAAGGGGGTGAGAGGTCTACAACCTTTGTTGGCAGACCCCACCCACCATTATTGCAACCTCCTTCTCCCAGCTCACAGATCTACACTTCCCACTTACCCCTCTCCCATTTCTTGCTTTTTCTCTCTTCTTTTTTTTTTCCCTATGCCAGATTCATATATATCTATAAATTCTACATTCCACCATCCCCATATGTGGACGTGGACCACAGCAATACTAATAATATTATTGATATTAATTATAATTAACAAAAAATAAATAACAGTTCAACAAAAAAAGAAACTAAATAAGATTAGTAGTAGTAGACGAGCACCGAAGAGAAAGAGAGAGAGCATGTGATGATGGTAACAATCAAGCGGAATCCTCGGGTTGCTCACTGGAGTTGGGAATTTCCTTTTTTACCCTCGGCTGGATCCCATAATAGCCAACGTACCACTTTACGAACTTCCTCAAACCAGAGGCGAGATCCGTGGTTGGCTTATACCCGAAATCCCTAAACGCCAGGCTGACGTTAGCGTGCGTGTATGGAACGTCGCCGTTTCGTGGCATCTTAATCACGTGCTTCTTCGCCTTCACATTCAACAGACTCTCCAATATCCCAACTAACTTCCCCACCGGCACCGGCGACGTGTTCCCCAAATTATAGATCCTCAGCTGCGCCGGTCCCCTCTTCTTCCCCCCGCTTCCGGTGCTCTTCTCCGCCGTATCCAGCGCCCCCACGCACCCCTTCACCACGTCATCGATGTACGTGAAATCACGCGCCACCTCCTTCCCGTCCTGCGTCTGGTAAACATCGATCCCCTTCCCTTGAAGAATGTCCTTCGTGAAAAAGAAGTACGCCATGTCTGGTCTCCCCCAAGGTCCGTACACCGTGAAGAATCTCAGCCCGGTGAGGGAAAGACCGTAGATATGGTTATAAGTGTGCGCTATTTCCTCTCCGGCTTTCTTCGTGGCGGCGTAGAGGCTCGCCGGTTGGTCGGTGCGGTGAAGCTCCGAGAAAGGGTTCTGTGTGTTGAGTCCGTACACGGAACTGGAAGAGGCCCACACAATTGACGGTTGAGGGTTCGCGGCTTTCGCTACTTCTAGAAGGTTGACGAAGCCGGCGATGTTGGATGCCACGTAGGATTGGGGGTTCTGCATGGCGTAACGGACGCCAGCCTGTGCGGCAAGGTGGAGAATGTGTGTGAATGGAACGACATCGAAGAGTTTCTTGAGCAACGGCGTGTCGTTTAGATCACCTTCGACGATGAAGATTTGGTGCTTTGAGAGGAGGTCTTGGCGTGCTCGCTTCAACGACGGATCGTAGTATGAGTTGAAGTTGTCGAGGCCGAGGACGCCGTCGCCGCGTTTCTTGAGTGCCAGGGAGCAGTGGGAACCCACGAAGCCTGCGGCGCCGGTGACCAGCACCGACATGCCGTTGGGGCGGCGTGGGGTGGAGGAGTGGCGGACTTGCTTCTCCCAGGATGCGCCTCCCACGCCTCCTCCGCCGAAAGCGGAGGAGAGGAAGCGGTGACGGTGGTGGTTGTTGTTGTTGTTGTTGTTACTAGAAGGAGATGAGTTGAGTGGAGGGTAGTTGAAGGTGAAGAGGAATACAAGGATAAGAGCTACGAGAATTGTTGCTCGGAAAAGAAGCTTGGAAGAAGCGTTGAGGAGTTTGGTGCTGTTTACTCTTCGGATGTAGCTGTTGTATCTTTCCAGCTTTATTGTTTTGCTTTTATCTGGAGGAGAAGCCATTCTTTCTTTCTTTCTTTCTTGATTATTGATGCTGTCACTACTGTGATTCTATTGTTCCAGCTATATATGTATATATGATTGTGTGCTCTTTTTGATGAAGAAGGGCTGCAACTACTCAAATAAGTGTGTATTGAGTTGTTTTTCTCTTTTCTATATGTTTTTCTTTTTTGGTGAGAGCTTTCGTGTGTGTTTTTTTGAGGTTGAGCCCTGAAGCTTCGAGGGTGTGTGAAGGATCAATATAAAGGAGAGGGAGGGAAGGAGAGAGAGGAGAAGTGAGAGTTTTCTTGGGTTGGTGTTGGTTGGAGACCACTTTCTTAATTTTATTTTATTTTATTTTTTATTTTAACTTTTAATAACAATAAAAAAATTTCGTGACCCACAAATTCAGCCCAACAGAATACATAAATTCAATTACAATCTTAGTCTTTATTATCTTATCTTATCTTTATTTTATCTTTAGTTGTTCTTATCGTATCTTTATTTGTTTTTATCTTTCTTAAACCAATGCTCTATATATATTTAGTTTTAAATCTATCACCAATCAATAAAATTTTTTTCATTTTTTTTTATTCTTTCACAATTTTATCAATATATTTTATTGTTTCTAAGATTAAAATAAAAAACCTTTTAGTTAGAATTTGTTTGTATTTTGATTAATTTTCCATGTATTATCATTATTATTATTATTTATTGTCACCTCCTATCAAGCCTTTACAAGAAATTGTAGGCGAAGAATAATATTGGAGTGAGAGGAAGAAGAAAAATACAATAACAAATAAGAATGACTAATTTAGAGATTTTATAAAAGGATAGGAACGAAATTGGATCATAATATCAAATTTGAGGTCATATAGCTATTGTCTAATTTAGCATAACAAAAGAGTGTCACATCATTATTGTATTTACCGAGTCATGTTGAAAAGAGGTTCAATGACCACAATAGTATCTAAAATTCAATCTAAAAGATCATTATAGTACTATTAAAATTTAAGAGATCAAATTAAAAAAAATTAATATAAAAAATCACTAAAAATATCCCTATTCACTTTTTTATACTAATAATGTGTGTGGTTAGGGGAATTATAAATAATTTTTAAGAATTTTAAGATAGAAATATCATATTTTCATGTTTGGTTCAAAATTTGAAAAGTTATTCCTAAACAAGTTTAATTTCAGACAATCAAAATACTATCATTTTAATTTCCACCTTTTTCCTGGATATATTTGATTTCCATAAAAATAGAATTTGAGTAACAAAGTAATACTTCAACCACATACCCATTAAGTGCATTCCTAAGATAACTACTCCTTATTATGCATCTAGTTTTTTTCATAATTGCTTTTGGTTCATTCTTTCATATAATATTTGTTTCCTTTTCTTTTTTTTTAACAAAGATAACTACTCCTTATTATGCATCTAGTTTTTTTCATAATTGCTTTTGGTTCATTCTTTCATATAATATTTGTTTCCTTTTCTTTTTTTTTAACAAAGATAACTACTCCTTATTATGCATCTAGTTTTTTTCATAATTGCTTTTGGTTCATTCTTTCATATAATATTTGTTTCCTTTTCTTTTTTTTTAACAATGCATATATTGTTTAGAAAAATTTCATTTTTATTCTATTTCTATATATGT
>NC_029788.2:3380229-3387863 GCF_000816755.2 Arachis ipaensis | reverse complement strand
GAGATTTGGATATTTATATATATAACAATCTGTCATATGTATTTTTTGTAAGAATAAATTAGGATAACAAATCAAGCTGTTATATTAGAAAAAGATTTGTTGTGATTCGGTTCAGTAGGATGTATATATATAAAAGTTTGTATCAAAGACAAGACAGGTTGATTACCATTTCTTGTTATGGTATCAGAGCCTAACCTGAAAAACACATAGAATAGAGGACGACCTGAGAAATTATGGCGGCAGAGCCAGAGAAGACCATCGGAGACAAACCACACTTCTCAGGAGGAGACAAGAAGAAGACTCACTCGCCGTACGACTTCAACGCGAGTGATAACCCAGGAAACATAATCATGCAGGTGCAATTGCGTGGGCAAAATTATGACGAATGGGTGAGGGCTGTAAAGATTTCTCTTCGAGCTCAAAAAAAGTGGGGATTCATTGACGGAACTCACACAGAACCAGGAAAGGATGCACCTGAGCTTGAAGATTGTTGGACGGTCCAATCCATGATTGTTTCGTAGATTTTGAATACGATCGAGCCAAGCTTGCGGACCATTGTGACTTCTCTGTGGGAGGACATCAAAGAACGCTTCTCTATTGTGAATGGCCCTCGAATACAACAGTTGAAAGTAGATTTGACAAGGTGTAAGTAAGAAGGTGCGCCCATGGCTGTGTACTATGAGAAGCTGAAAATACTTTGGGATGAACTTGCAAACTGTGACCAGATTCCCAGATACACTTGTGGTGGGTGCAAGTATTCAATTGGCTCTCAACTTGTGAAGCGGAGCGAAGAAGAAAGGGTTCACCAATTTCTCACGGGCCTTGATGATGTCATCTATGCTACTGTGAGGTCGAGTATCGTTGCAACCGATCCCTTACCTTCGCTTAATCGCGTGTAAGCGATGTTAATTCAAGAGGAAAGGGTGAAGACAATCACCAAGTCGGCAGAAGAAAGGGGACTGGTTGTGGGACTTGCGGCGCATGTCGGCAACAAGGCTAGAGGGAGAGGTGAACATGGAAAAAGGTCGTGATGTGTTCCAAGTTCGGCAAAATTGGGTATGATGTGAAAGCGTGTTTTCAAATAGTGGGTTACCCAGAGTGGTGGGGTGACCGGCCAAGGCACGAAGGAAGAGGTGCTGGCAGAGGATCAGGAAGACAAGGGATGCGCAACTGAGGGGATCAAATGCATGCTAATGTGGCGTCTACTGGATGAAGTGGAAGTCGTGTGAACAACCTAGAAGAAAAAAATCTTGACATGACAGGTTTAACTAGTCTGAATCTGAGAAAATGACTGGTAAGAGAATTTGGGATTTGTGGATCATCAATAGTGGTGCTTCTATCCACATGATAGGTACCTTAAAAAATTTGTGTGAAAAAAAGGACCATTCCAGGATGCCCAGTGGGGCTGCCTGACGGTGAGTAAGTGTTTGCTTGCAAACAAGGAACTGTAGTTCTTGACAGAGGACTTCAGTTGAAAAATATCCTTTATATACCAAAATTAAAATGCAACTTGCTTTCTGTTCCACAATTGACTGATGAAGAAAACTGTGTTGTGCAATTCACTGACAAGTTGTGTATTATGCAAGGTCGCACTTCGAGGAAGATGATTGGAGCGGGTGAACAGAAGGATGGGCTCTATTAGTATCGTGGTGTGCACAAGGCTCAAGCAAGTCATGTCAAAGCTGAAAATCAATTTACTCTTTGGCATAAGAGATTGGGACATCCATCGTTTAAAATTGAGCAAATGATCCCCAATGTGAGTGACACATGTACTAGCGAAGAGGTGAATAAATTTTGTGAAATTTGTGAAAAATCCAAACAACCAAGAGATAAGTTTCCATTAAGTTATAGTCATGCTTCGAGTATTTTTTATTTGATTCATTGTGACTTGTGGGGGCCGTATAAAACTCCGTCGTCATGTGGAGCCTCATATTTCTTAACCATTGTGGATGATTGCTCACGGGCTGTTTGGATATATTTGTTAAAAGAAAAGGCGGAAGTGTCTGTTACGTTGAAAAATTTATTTGCTTTGGTTGAAAAACAATACAATAAATGCGTCAAAATGGTGCGATCCAATAATGGAACAGAATTCATGTGTTTAAAGCAGTACTTTATGCAATAAGGAGTGGTTCATCAAATTTCGTGTGTCGGAACTCCACAACAAAATGGAAGAGTTGAGCGCAAGCACAAGCATATTCTAAATGTTGTCCGGTCCTTGCGATTTCAAGGTAATCTCTCTATTGATTTTTGGGGAGAATGTGTTTTAACTGCCCGGCACCTAGTCAATCTCACACCGTCCACAGTGTTGAAAGGAAAATCCCATATGAAATTATTCATGGAAGAATTCCCAATTATGAACACTTGCGAGTGTTTGGTTCTTTGTGTTATGCTCACAATCAAAGTAGGAAAAATAACAAATTTGACAGTCGAAGAAGAAAATGTGTGTTTGTTGGGTATCCGTTTGGGGAAAAAGAATGGAAGCTTTTTGACTTGGAAAAGAAAGTTTTATTTGTCTCTCGTGATGTCCATTTCATTGAAGGTGTGTTTCCCTTCCGTGAAGCTGAAAGAGCAAACTCGCGAGTTGACCAAATTGGGCCCCAATGCTGGAACATGTTTTTGAATAGGATACTCCAATTGGGTCAATTTTCACTTCCCCAACAGCTGAGCCCATTCCTCCAAATCAAAATGAGACTCTAGATCATTCACCCACTGCACCTGACATCGAAGACAAGGGGGGACATGTCCTCCGAGACGACCTAGATGAGGACGTCGTCATCCCCTTCAAAACCATCGTCGAGGAAATGGTGCCGATCTCCGGTCTGCCACCAGCCACAATCGAAGCCGCCCTTGGCAGTGGACACCGCGTGAAAATGTCCTCCATCAAGTTGAGCGACTTTGTCACCACCGCCACTGTCCAAAAGAGCCCCTCCGACCAGAATCCGACTTCATCAACTTCCTCAAGTGTGTCATATCCTATGCAAAATTTTGTGAATTGCAACAATTTCTCTGACCAACACTGCATTTTTCTTGCTTCATTACTAGCCAAGCAAGAACCTCGGTACCTCTCCCAAGATGTCACAGATTCGCGATAGCGAGATGCCATGTCCAAAGAAATTCAAGCACTGGAAGTTAATAACCCGTGGAAGCTCACACCTCTTCCCCCAAGAAAGAAAGCTTATGGTTGTAAGTGGATTTATCGAATTAAATACAATTATGATGGGTCAGTCGAGCGATTCAAAGCATAGTTGGTCATCCTAGGTAATCATTAAGTGGAAGGACTAGATTACAATAAAACGTTCTCTTCGGTGGCAAAGATGGTGACCATTCGAACAACTCTTGCCGTTGCAGCAGCACAGGATTGGAAACTTCACCAAATGGATATCCATAACGCCTTTCTGCAAGGCGACCTTGATGAAGATGTGTACATGAAGCTCCCACCTGGGTTCCAAGTGTCTCAGCCAAGCTTAGTGTGTAAACTTCAAAAATCCATCTATGGCTTGCGACAAGCTCTGCGCTGTTGGTCTGCAAAATTATCCTCTGTCCTTACTCGATTTGGTTTTCAACAGTCACAAAAAGACCATTCCTTGTTCAATCTCTGTAAAAACGATGTCCACCTGGTTGTTTTGGTGTATGTTGATGACCTTGTGATTGTAGGAAATAATGGTGATGCAATTAACAAATTCAAATAATACTTGCACAAGTGCTTTCACATGAAAGACTTAGGGGACCTGAAATATTTCTTGGGGCTTGAAGTTGACCGATCTTCCAGTGAAATTTTTCTGTGCTAGCAGAAATACGTCTTGGACATCATCACTGAAGCAGGTTTGCTGGCTGCTAAGCCCGCAGCTACTCCGTGTGAGGAAAATCACCGGTCGGCATCCGCTAGTCCGCTACTGGCCTTGTTCTCTCTGATCCTAGCATGTATCGCCGCCTTGTTGGAAGACTCATATATTTGTACTTCACAAGACCTGACCTCGCCTACAGTGTTCATGTTTTGTCCCAGTTTATGCAGAACCCACGTACTGAACAGTGGCACGCCACTTTATGGGTTGTTTGGTATCTGAAAGGACATCCGGGGCAGGGCATACTTCTACCTAGAGAAAATGATTTGCAACTCTATGGCTTGTGTGATTCTGATTGAGCTGGCTATCCCTAACGCGCCGGTCTCTTACAGGGTGGTTCATCCAATTCGGTACCGTCCCTATCTCGTGAAAAACTCAGAAACAACAAACGGTCTCCACCTCTTTTGCTGAAGATGAGTACCGCTCAATGGCCAAGAAAACCAGGGAATTAATTTGGATAAAAGATATACTGTCCTTGCTTCACGTGTCTCATCCTGCTCTCATTCGCTTACACTGTGACAGTCAAGCGGTGCTCCACATTGCTAAAAATCCAATCTTATACGAACGTACCAAGCACATCGAAGTACACTGTCATTTTGTTCGGGATGAAATCGTACACAATCAACTCTTACCTTCTTATGTTCCTACTCATCTCCAATTAGCTGATATTTTCACCAAAGCCCTCGAGACGAAACAGTTTTGGAAGCTCTTAGTCAAGTTGGGCATTCAAGATTTACACACGCCAACTTGAGGGGGTAACAATGGTCAACATAAGTTATATATGAAAATGTCAATTAGGAGGTTTGGTTATTTATGTATATAGCAATCTGTCATATGTATTTCTGGTAAGAATAAATTAGGATAACAAATCAAGTTGTTATATTAGGAAAAGATTTGCTGTGATTCGGTTCAGTAGGGTGTATATATATGAAACTTTGTATCAAAGACAAGACAGGCCGATTATCATTTTTTATTATAAAATATAAATTAATTTTTTAAATATTTTTAATATTTTTATTTAATTATATAAAATATTTAAAAAAAATTAACAGTTAATAAACGCGTGTCGGATAAGTGTCGATAAATATTATGTTTAAAATTTATCTGACACACAAACACAATAACTCGGCAAAGTGTTTATGGTTTATAGACATCAATATATCTTGAGTTTTCTCACCAAGACCCAAATCAGAAGATTGTTCAGCAAATGTTTTTATCAAAATTTGATTATCACGTTATGAAAATAGTTTAATTATACTAATATAAAAAACTTAATTATGCTACTTTGAAGCATTTGATTATAGTAGTGATTGATCATTTTATTTAAAAATATATTAAATAACATATATATAATGACTAATTTAATTGATAATTTATAATATTTATTGAATATTTGTTATTCTTACAAATGAGAAAGGAACGGATAAACAATGTAGTTAAAAATTTGTATGTTTTACTTTGTTAAAAAGGCTAAATTATTTCATTAATCAAAGGTATATAATAATTAGGGTTAACTACAATTTTGATCCTTAAAGTATAGGTTAAAAATATCTTTTTTCTTCACTAAAATACTCAATTTCTATTCTTCTTTTTCTTTCTTCTCCATCAATGGCAACAACAATAATAAAATTACCAACAACAAAACAACAACAATAAAATCAAAAATACAAAGTTCAGAGAATTGATTTTGTTTTTTCAGATATACAAAGCTCAGATAAATGTGATACTTTGCATTACAGCACCAGAAGATCAAAGAAATCAGAACACGAAAAAAAAATCAGAAGAACAAAACATAAAGAAACAGAAGAACAATGAAATCAGAAGCGCAGCAACAATAAGATCAAAGAAACAGAATCCGAATCAGAAGTATAATGAAATCAGAATCAGAAGTACAAAAACAATAAAAATCAGAATCAGAAGCAGAAGTAGAACGAATAAAAAACAGAACCCTAGAAGCACCGGCGGCAAGGAGTAGGGCAAGGACCAGCGTCGAGGAGCAGGGCGAGGATGCAAAACGGCGGCTAGGACCAGAAGCACCGGTGGTAGTGGCGGCAAGGGCGGAGCGCACCAAGTCACTATCCTCCACTGAGCCGCAATTCGTCGAAACCTCTCCTTCACTCTCAAGTCAACGCACATTCAAAAATTCGAGAAAATTCGGTCATTGAATAATCCAATCACTAAGCTTTAGCTTCAGATTCCTATGTTTCTTCTTTCGAATCCAATCCAGCAAATCAAAGCGATTCAACCATTCGAAACCGAGTTGAGAAGTAGTGAGTTAGGTTAATGGCGGACTCAGACAACGAGTCAGGAAGTGCACAGAACGCCGGGAACAATAACAGCGAGTTGTCGCTGCGGGAGCAGGACCGGTTCCTACCGATTGCGAACGTGAGCAAGATCATAAAGAAGGCACTCTCTCCCTCTGACTCTGATTCTCGACGGCGGCCCCAAACCTTGCCAGCGTCGTCCCCCCTTTCCCCCTTCGGGCCCTTCCCCTCTTCTTTCCTTCCCCTTCTTCTTCTTTCTTCCTCCCTCCCCCTCGCGTGATCGATGGCCACCATGTGCATTACACGTGCTCAGATGTCAACCCTTAGGTCTAAATTCACACAACCAAGTTCAAGATCTCCACATAGGTAGCTACTCTTTTTTCTTATTTTCAACTTTCTTTTTTCTTTTTATTTATTTTACATTTTTAATTGGCAATAGTGTTAAATTGTTTGTTAGAAAAGCATTATACAATGGAGAGGTTTGGCCAGTTACCAAACCACATAGAATTTAAAAGAGAATGTAAATGGATAATGGTTTTTTTTTTTTTTTTTTTTTTATGAAGTGCGATCCATAATGACTAATGAGATTAATTAGTACCAAGATTTCATGTTCCATGCTGTAATAAACTACAACTGTAGCTGCAATATTGCTGCTGCAATATTAATTACCACAATGTATCTTGCAATAGCTATTAATTTTTCATATATTGTATTTAATTTAAAAAAAGAAAGAAAGCAAAAGATACTATATGATTCAGTTAATTATGAAAGCATCAATTTAGTTGACTTTTAAGTGACGAAAAAGATTATAGAAAAAGAGCCTGATTTTCTTAGTAATGTGGATGATTTATTGCGTGTATATTATAGTTTATTTTATGATGATTTATTAGAATATTGTTAGTTTTTAATATAATGATATGATAACATGCGTATTTTATTAGATGATATTGATGCTGATTTATACGGCGGTGGTAGTAGTGGTCTTTATGCTGCATTTCTTGATTTTTCTGCTCAAGAGGGTGGAAATGAAGATGAAGATGGCTCCACCAAAGCAAGTATGCAACAAGTTCTTACGGATTTTGATGATTGATAAATCATTAAATCTTCATGATATTTAGATATTTCTTTTCACTATTTAACTTTTGAGACTGTATTTTGATAAGATCATATGGATTCGGTTGACATTTCATGTAATGTTTTAAATTTAAAAGATATTTAAGATTTATATTAAATTATAATTATATTTTATGATGTTTATTTATAATTTTATTTATTATTTTATTTTGAAACGATTCTTTCGATTGAACTATCGGTTGAACCAGTTAGACTAATAAACTAATAAACCAATAATTAGAACGGTTTAATGATCGATTCAATTTTTCAAACCTTGGTTATTCCATATAAATTTTAATAAAGTGATCAATTTTTTCACAACAAAATAATAATTACATTTTTTTGTAACAGAATAATTAAACATTTTCGTTGCAATATAATTGAACTTTAATTTTCATGTACTAAAACAATAAGC
>NC_029788.2:3374978-3380210 GCF_000816755.2 Arachis ipaensis | reverse complement strand
TGTCAACGAATTATAATTCAAATGACATAATTTCTCTATACTCATCTAGAAGTCGCGAATTCAAATTTCACTTTTAATTTTGAAAAAAAAAATTGCAATTTAAAAACTTCAGTCAGCACTCAAAGTGATTAATAGGGTTTCAAAGTCTTAATGTGGCTGAAGCCCTGATTTGCATACTCACATTATATTATAAAATATGGATATGGACAATGGACCAATAAAATTAAGTTATTTTATGAAATTGTGTGAGACCGTTGGCCACCGACAATAATATTAAAGTATAGATCGTTTTCATATTTGTCGATTGTCATTATTAATTAAGAATTTACAAATATTATAATAACAGTTACTAGTTACCAACTTTTATGTATGTTATGACATTTTGCGGTCATCACGTTAAACGAAACAATCAAAACCACAAATTAGACTAAAAAATAAAAGAAAATTGATGGCTTACTTATGTAATCTTCGAAATTCAATTCGATTTGAGTGTTGTGGCAAGTTTAGGCATTAATTAAGTTATGTTTTCTGAAGTACTTAGCTTAATCTGACTAGGAATTTTGATTACCTAATTAAAAAATGAGAACTGGCCTTGGTCGGCTGTCTAAATCATCGTTCATGGATTTATTCAAAAATTTGCATAAAACTAGATTTAATGCCAAAACTTTATATCTATGTTCGTTGATATACGTAAACCTTTGCCTCAACTAAAGTGATAGTACTAGTAGTATACAATATCGACAACTTTTAAATGTGATGCACAATATCAACATGATGCAGTGCATGTAGCATGTAGGTGATAATTACGATTTTGGTACTTAAGATATAAGTTTAAAATTTTTTTTTTCATCAATCTTTTTTTTCTTATAAAGTTATTTTTAAGATGTAAAATTAAATTTTAAAATCGTTATTTTTACTTAAATAATTAAAATGTGTTACATGACACTCTCTTATTAAAATTAAGGAAGATTATTTTTTTTCCGAAATTAACAAAATTCTAGATAATAAATATTAAAATTAATTATTAGTAAAAAATTAAACTCTTTCACATGAAAATAATAACTAAAAATTTTATTGTTTATTTTTTTATCTAAAAAGACACTGGTCTTCTTAATCAACAGAAACTTTTGTCTCCTATAATCTTTTTGTAAAAGTTATTTGATTTTATAAATTTTTTGAACCATAATCTATAATATCAGAATAAAACCAATATAATTTTAAAAGATTTATGTTCTTGTAATGTTATTACAAGTAAAAATACTAGTATACTTAAATTTTAAAGCACATTTTCTGAAAAATAGAATGACTTTAGAAAATTTTTAGAAGTGTATTCTGAGATATCTTAAGTTAAAATGTATTTTTAGATACAATATAAATAATAGGCTTTAAAACAAAGAGTTAAAAGGTTAAAAAAATTAAAATAAGCGATGTATATTGGTTCGACCTAAAATACCTTCGTCAAATCTTCAAGCAACATGTATATTTAGATATCTAAAATTTAAAGCATATTAATCATATTTTTAATAATTTAATTAATACATAAATAGTATCTTGTTAGACATTCCGTATTCATTTATATCAATCAAATTAAAAAAAAAAATTATTAAATACTAGCTACTAGTCTTATTTATATTTTGAGAATCTAGGCTTTACTTTGAATAATTAACTAATTAATTATTATTATTGTTATTTGTTTTTATAATCTCAATGGATCCGTCCATGATTACAATTATCAGTATCAGAAGCTAAGAAGGTATGAATTGAGATTCATGGTATGCTACTACATGTATAGAGTGAGGAGAACTTTCTTAAGGTATTATTATAAAATGGGACAAAATTTTCATTCAATGTCAAAGCTTCAATCTGATAAGTGTCACGATGGAAATTATATGGGTGTTGACAATAAAAAATAGAGTTTAGTTAAAAGTAAATGAAGCAAAATATAATATCTTTGTTAAAAAGAGGTGTGACGATTTTTCGATTGATGAATGCATAATGTGAGAGTGAAAAATAGAAGAAGGGTGAATAGATATAAAAATAAAAGAATTTTGGATATCTACTGGGAGAAATCGAACAGTTAGGACAAAGTGTTGGAAAAGAAAGACAATGATGTGGAGAGGAAAAAGAGAAAGAACAAAATAAATAAGATAAGCACTGTTTATTATATTATATGTCTATGATGCATGAATACTAACACGGATACGGGATACGATACAATATGAAATACACTGATACGCGAATTTTAAAATCTTACAAGACACGGGGACATGCATATATATAAAATATATAGTATTTTTTAGATAAATCGTAATGATATTTTGATATTTTATTGATATTAAAATATAAATTAATTTTTTAATTATTTTTAATATCTTATTTTAATTATATCAAGTATTTAAAATATTTTTTGTTTTAATAAATAATAATATATACTATATCTAAATTTATTTCAAGAATATATATTAAGAATAAGACTGGACATGCTGACACGTGATGGTATTTAGGTGTGTCCAAGCGTGTTTGGAGAAAAAATTTTATTTTTTATTAAGACACGGTTGGACACAGTAGACACGCGTGTCGGATGAGTGTTGGTGAGTGTCGTGTTCGAAATACTGCAACTCAGCGAAGCATCCGTGCTTCATCGTTATATGTTGATAATTTTGCCTTGAAGCAGCTTTGGAACCTTAGTGTACGACTCTTCCCAATCCCCATATATCTGTGCAATTGCCTTCTGTTTGGTCATCTACACCTTTCTGTAGGATGGTTTGAAATGATAGCTTGCTTGGACCGCACCTTGCAAAACCGGAATGCTTACAGAGGAGTTGGACTGAATCAATGGCAAGATGACCCTGCAGATCAGACTGCTATCTAACTGACGATAGTCTTGAGACATGGTAGGTGCTAGACAACTGTGCACTCCACCCACCCTCCAAACCTCCCTGAACACAACAAAACAGTATTACTTTAGCCATGTCGTACACCTACTTAATATATCGTAGAGAAGGACTGAAAAGCGCAAGTAAATTTAAGCTTACCAGTATCCGAGGTTCTGCCGAAGGGCCACACGGAGACTCCATTGACACCCACACTCAGCTTGATGGCACTGCACATGGTACTTTAACCGGTCTGATTCGATCACCCGGTACTCCACACTCCTCCAAATACTGTAGTTCTTCACACCCTGAAGTACTGCCTCTCGACTTCTAAACTTGTGGCCGATCCGAAACTCTACACCACCGTTTAGGTTATAATCCTCTTCACCCGTGTCAAAAAACGAAGTCCTCTCATGCATGGCATCCAGATCCAGACTGTGATAGTAAGATGGAACTGCCGAAAGCGCCTGAATTGGGTGAGGTGGAGGGAGGATATGGCGCGCCACAGTCTGAATAGGTATCTCCGATACACACTCATCCTCATCCCCACTATCGGACAAGTCGTTGTCCGCATTGTCCGCCACGTAATCCTCATCCGACTCCTCCTCGCCCTCCTTTGCCTCATCCACTGAAATGACGACATGAATGGGCGGTGGTGCGAGGGGTCGGTCGTCCTGTACATAGGTCGAGTGTACAAAACTCCCACCACCACTGTGTCCCACCTCCGCTGAAAGCTCCATTACCTGCTCCACCATGATCCTCCCATGGATGTCGAACATCAGTCGCACATGCTCGTCCCCTAGAAGTCGGAATAGTCAAAATCGGAAAACTCCGTTACCCATGGGTGCCAGCAACCGATACGCCACCCTTCTGATTTCCCTCGCTTGTGTACCACCAAGCTTGCTCAATATCAAACTCTTTAAATCCGACAACGTCTCCACACGTTGAGTGCGAAACAATATCGGATCCTCACACTCAAATGTCACCCCGTTGTTGCCATTTCTCATCCGACAATTGGGATAAACAAGCACAACTACGTATGGACTATTATTGCCCATTAATGCCTTGTGTTTGTGAGAAATATGAGACACAAAAAGGATAGGAAAAGTTTGTGAAGAATACTAAGGGTTACACATCCTTTTATAGCTGCTGGGATTGTCTTCTATATATCTCGTTTACACTGTACACGAGATGAACATTTCATGTATCTCGTTTACAGTGTAAACGAGATAGACATGGTTTGGCTGATCTGTCATATATCGTTTACACTGTAAATGAGATATGACTAGGTAATGCAAAACGGTAAATATTTTTAAAATTATTTATTTCGGTAATTATTACTTTTTTTATTTATTTAAATAAAAAATCCATTCAAGAAGTGTATAATTGGAATATGCTTCTATCCTCTTTCTTCTCTGTAAACGCCGATGTTACATCTGATTTTGGGGAAGAAGTCAAACGAGGTGCTGAAGCAAGTTTTAAAATTAGGAAACTTCACACTTCTATTAAAGGGGTGAACGACAAAGGATTGGAGTAAGGAGTGAGAACACAAGGTTTGGGTTCCCATAACTTACTGAGTTGTTTATTCTTCTCCTTCATAGTTTTCATTGAGTATCTCATTTTCTCAATTTAGTCTTTCTGTGTTTCAATGGTAAAAGGAAAAATGGTAAAGTTTGTAAGTAAAATTCTTTGAGTGAAAAAAAGATAGAGAGTTAGACTTGAAAAAAAAGTCTAAGTTTATTTTAGAAATTCTTTGTAAGTGTTTCTGTTTTGTTGTCATGATCTTGAGGAGATTCCCTTACAAGTTGGGTTAGCACTTTACAGTTGAAAGTTATGGTGAGTTCCTAGTCAAGTCTAGTTTGGGTTAGAAACTGAACTTGTCCTAGATAGAATTGGGTAGAATTTTAGGGATAATTAGTGAATGTATTTCTGTTGAAAGATAGTAAAATTCCATCATAGTTGTGAATTGTGATGGAGACTGAATGTAGGTTACATTGCACTGAGTAGCTGAATCAGGATACATCTATGTATCATTTCTCTTTCTGTTTTCTATTTTTGGTTCTACACTTTAGGAGACAAAACAAAAGTATCTCCTGATTATACTATCTAGCTACACTTAATTGTAACACTCTTTACACGTAATTCCATTTTGACTCCTACTGTATCAAGAGATAAGTCTAGAGTTTCTCCTATTTTCTACTCAAAGTGTCTCAATAGAATTCAAGTTCAAAAAGCAAAATAAAAGAAGGTTAAGATTCAACCCTCCATTCTCTTTGCCACTAATATCCATTAGTTAATTTTATAAAAAAAAATTTAAAAATAAATTATTCATTAGTATAATAAATAAATAAGCATGACT
>NC_029788.2:3367506-3374929 GCF_000816755.2 Arachis ipaensis | reverse complement strand
ATAAAATTATTTTTATTTTTTTATAAAATTTAAAAAAAATATTTTCTTTTTGTAAGTTTACCCAAACAAACAAGTGTTAAGAATATTGCGCTCTTCTAATAATGTATATACATATGATGATGAGGGAGAACACGGCGCCATATGAGTGAACATGTGAGTAGAATTGATGCATGTTCGTATTCGCACCGACGGCAACAGCATCAGAATCAGCATGTGTCCATTCACTGGTTTTTTTGTAATTTCCATCACTTCCCTTCTCTCAACTGTTTCTTCCAAACTCAATATATATAGACACACACAAACATAGCCGCAAATAATGTTACACTTTCGATCTATTTGAAAGAAGAAGGATTCAACTAGCTAGTGTATATTATTCATTCATGCATGTCATCTGTCAAATAATTCTTTTCACTAATGTAACGGTAGAAATTCATATACAGTCAACTTTACGTGAAGAAGTCAAAAAAAAAAAAAACTTCATGTGAAGTTGATAATTAAAAGCCGTTAAAAACACATAACTTTTAATTCAGAAAAACTGCGTTTGTTTGCTCTACAACGAAGATATACATTAACAGGTATAATATGTGTTTGATCTTATATAATATATAAATTGGAAAAGTATGAGGAGTCAATAGAATTTTTGTACAATGTATACAATGGAGGTTTAGGGAGTATTAGAGATATAATCATTAGTGTTACCTTTTTCCATCAGCTGAAGCTTTTGGAATGAATAGTATCATGGCATGGTATTAGAACTCTAAATCCAAAAGGTCAAGAGTTCGATCCTGTGTAACCGGTGCATGCAATACTAGTTAACTATTGCATGCATAATTTACTCTAAAATGTGCAGTTTACGATTTCAAAAACTCATCACAACATAGCATCCCTGTTTAATTATTAACATTCCAACGGTTCTATTTAGTGGCACTTAACTAGATTTTCTGTCTTTTTTCAAAACTCTCTATGGTGGATAGTTCTTTTTAGTTGGACAGCTCTTAATAAGAGCACAAACATAAAGAGTTACAAAATATTTGAAGAGTCATTACTGAAAAAATGATCTGTTATGGTTCAAAGCCTTATCATTTGATTCATTGATTTTTTGTTGCCAGACTCTTTTTCAGCTATTTATTAAAATATCAAAACGAAATGAATACACTAAACTGACATGTCAAACCCAACAAAAAAAAATAGGTGGGATTAAGATTTTGAGCTCGTCAAATCCGCATCGCTAAATTCAAGAGGTTTGACGAGGTGGGACAAGCTATCCGTGGGACTAAATTTTATATTTTTTTTACAAAAGAAAAATGAATACTACAAAAAAAATATAAAATTTACAAATTAGAATTTTCAAACATATTTTGTCCTATTTTTTGTTTTATTTATTTATTTTCTATTTTTTTATTTATTTTGTTTTAATCTGCACTCATAAATATATATATATATAACATAGTTTGTTTCTTAAAACAAAGATAGTTTTATTGTTTTATATCACAAACTATTTTTATTTTTGTGTTGTAAATATTATTGTTGTTTCATATTTCTTTGTTCAAAATCGTCGAATTTACTGGTGGAATCCTTAACAAAATCCAATGATAATAATATTATTACCGTTGGACGAACTCTGATGGTATAAATATCATCGGTAAATGATTATTGACGAATTTTTGGTTTCCGTCGCTAATTACCATCAAATTATTCCGATAATAATTACTTACAGAATGGTTAGTTTGATTTGTCTTTACCATTGAAAAAATTCAACGGTAACATTGGCGACATTTTCATTATTTTTGCACCCTAATTACCGCCAAAAAATTTCCTCCAAAATTCCAACGGTAATATTATTCAAAAAATTAAATATGTTGTCGGATTTTTCCTACGCAAAATCTAATCGTAATATTTTTTTAATAAAAGAATTATTTTTTATTTAATATTTTTTAACTATGATTATAACCTGATTAAAACTAAATAAAGATTCATGAAAACGAATTTGTTTCATTAAAATAAAAAAATAATATATAACCCGAAATAACAATCGCTAATAACAGAATAAAGTAATACTATCAATGAAATAACAGATAATAATGTGAAACTATACAAAAGAAAACACTAAACTCTATGGGTTCTCATAATCATTGTCATCTTCCTCTTCCTGATGGTTTCGCTGCTGGTCCTAATGCGGCGACGCTGTAGTGGATGATGCAGTGTCTGGGATGGTGCAAATGTAGATGAGGAGGAGCCGCCTCCAGCACCACTGTCTTCCGCGCATATCTGCTCTTAGTAGGTAGCCATCTGCTCACACAAATTTACGTCCTGCGAATCTAAAGGGTTGGTGGCCAAGGTGGAGGAAGTTCTGAAGGTGGACTTTGCGCAGGTTTCTGATGAAGAATGACCTTACTCCAAAGATGTAGTTCTTTTGCGGTTCAGATGCAGTCTGGCACCACACAACATCAGGATCCACCACGAATTTTCTCGAGGGGTTGCCATTGTCTACGTTTGCTGAGATTGTTATGTTGCAGCTACCAAGTTATGGGTGTATAAATCCTAAAATATTCAATGTGAATGTCAATATAAGAGGTGATATGATATTATGTTCTTAAATTCTATAAAAAGTCGATTACTCACAAAAGAACAAAATAAAAGTAGCTAAGCATATTTAAAAAACTTATACCATTTTAGCCTTTGTCTTCATAATCATGGCCGTACCTCGACGCCCTGTGAACCTTATTCATGGTCTGACGATGTTTGAAACCCTCATCTATCTCCCATTATAAATACATGGCCGCCTTCTTAATGTCGGGTTGAAGCCACTGCATCAGGTGGTTCCTCCTCATCGCACGTCCTCTAACATCTACTAAAAATACTTTGCCCTGCGGTGGTGGATGGTCTTCTTTATCATCTGGTTGTAGGCCTCATCCTACGTGAGTTTTTCCTACACAATGAAATGATAGATGGTTAAAAAAGTGACGTCATAAAATCATAAGTGAAATATAATTAATGTTAAATAACTAACTTACAGCTCACTTGTCAAACCATCTCTCTTTGACCTTAGGAGAACCTTCTTGTAATTGGGTTAAGGATAGTCATAGAAAATAACATTTATACACGCTCCTGTATACGAGCGTTATTAATTAGTGCAAACCTAAGATGGGATAATTTATACTTAATAAAAAACATACATTAAAAGAGAACTAAATATAAATAATATATACAAATTAATGAATTTTATTTTTTACCTAATCATATCATCGGACCAAATCAACATCTTAGTAACCTGCGGTACTGCGGGATCTGGTTGGGATACGCAGGAAGAAGCTGATATTGCTATAGAGTAGGCCATAGGAGGTGGCGTGGATGTCGGGATCTACTGAGGAGGTGGAGGCAATGAAGAGTCCACTCCGACTCAAATCGAGGTGAAACAATAGCTACAAGACCCCAATAAGTAGAGTTTGAGACTGTAATAAAAGGTTGGTCTCCTAAAACTTGTGCCTGCGACGTTGTAAGCGTAACGAATATAATCATTCCAACAGTATTGAGCGCATTTCTGGTAATGTCATTCTCATATCATGCATGATACAATGTCATTATTTTTGTTGCATTCATATTTACAAGTCGTGCACATTGCTCTATCTTGTATTTATTTCTAAACAATATATAAATCTGATAGCAAAAGTGTGTGAATCAATGAGAGGGTATTTCGGCTCAAGTTCTATTGGTTAGGCTATGTGTTATAAATATTTGGTTTATATCCTGAGATATGTTATATGCTTTTCTAAGAACATATGATATTATGTGGCTCAAATTTATGGATATGGAAGGTTTGGATGTGATCTGCTCAGATATGGAGTTATGGCGTACAAGACAAAAATGTGGGACAGCTTTTTCTGAGCTAAAGGGAGAACAACTCAGACCATACGAATTCTTTGGTCATGAAATTTTGCTTCACAAATCGCAATTTGCAGCTGATGGAATTTGAAATTTGAAACGTGGAATTCGGACCCTCCGTTTTTTTTGTTCTGGGTAATTTTTTTTTACGTTTTGAGGGACACAACTCGCAGGGTCCGAGTTCTGCTTCCTCTGATCCCACAAGGTGAAGCACCCCTCCTCCCCGTACGCGAGTCCAACACTTCCTTTACTTCCATATTCAAATTAAAAAGCTATATTATGTTGTTGCCGTGAAATATTTTCAATGTTGTTACTCTTAATCTTATATATTGGATATTATTTTTGAGAATAAATAAAATTATTAGATTTATATTTTATTTGTCATCATAAAAAAGGAAGAGACTATTGTTTGTTCTATATTTCAGTTTGAGTTTTGAGAATCAACAAATAATAAATATAAAAATCTTAAAATTTCATAAATTCACTTCTAGAAATTTGCTAAGTTTTTAAAGTACTAATTAAATAATATTTTTTAAATAAGTAATTGTAAATCAAATTTGAATAATATTTGAGAAGAGTATTTTTAATTCTCAAAGATATATCAGAATGTAAGTCTGAATTATGTATCAATCTCAAAAGAACACTCATCATATTCAACGAGCTAGAACGTGTTGAACAATAATGCAAGTTAGAATGTTTAAAATTTTATATTTTTATTTCATCTTATACTAGATTTACAAACAAAATATGAGATAGTTCCTGTGTTTAATATATGTGAAAACTAACTAGGAACTTTAGAATATTAAAAGTTAGGGGTGAGTACGGATCGGTTTGGTTCGGATTCAAGGTAAAATTAGAATCGAACTGATCAAAATATAATTGGTTCGATTTGGTTCGGTTTTGTATTTTTTTTGTGCATGTATCCGAACCAATCCAAACCGATTAAGAACGGATTGGTTCGGTTCGGGTAATTGGGTACTCGATGACTTTGAAATTCATAAAAAAAAAAAAATTTATCTTAAAAATTCAACAAGTACAATAAACATGTAATATTAATATAAATAATCTAAACATGTTAAACACTAAATACATTAAAAATTAAACTCATTAAAATCCAAACATATTAATAGTGAATAATCTCACTAAAAGCCACTAAAAGCCCCACACACACACACACACACACATATATATATATATATAATCGGGTTCACAAGTTGGTTCAGATTCTGCACCCCCAGAACCGATACTCGAACCAATCACTAACAAAGGTCATTGATTTGGTTCGAATGGGACCCGATTACCCGTTGATTCTAGAACCAATTTAATTAGTTCGATTCGAATTCGGACAGGTAATCGAAAACCCGCTACCCGTACTCACCCCTATTAAAAGTGTATCAATACATAACACTTATTTATTGTAATCTAGTCTATTAGTAATAATGGAAACCATCTTTCAATTTGGACAAAGAGTTATCCCTATTATATCCCTTCATATTTAAGGTTACTTTCAAGATTAATCCTGAGGGGGTGCGTGATAGAGGGTGGAATACTGTAACTACATACAATTGTTTTTGTTAAATATAATTTGTCTCTAACAAAAAACAAATGCAACTTAAAAAAATAATACTTCGATCAATGTAAAAATTTGACCTCTTGATAAATATGAGAAGATTATGTCATTTGAGTTGTAATTCGTTAGCATCAATGACCGAATGTTAAAAAAGAGTAAGCTCATCAACTCATCTTTAATTTATTAATAGCTGGTCCACTATTCATGCCATGTACCAAACCTTCATATCTAGCTCATTTTAATTAGGGCAACATATATAGAAAGTGTGGCTTGTTTTGATGGTACAAAGCATATTGAGAGGATAATAATTCGAAATTATTTTATTTAATTTAATATTTAATTATCTCCTGTATTTTTTTTATTTTATAAAAGTTCGTTTCAAGCTTTGAGAATTATCTTGAAAGATAAATAATATTTAAGTGAAGTATTTTTTTATTTCTTTCTTAGTGAGCCAAACTTTTTTTCTTGCTTTTTTTTGTGTATGTTTCTTTTAGGATGCATGTCTTTCTTTTGTATTACTAAAATTAATTAAACTTATATAATTAAGTAGATCTACCTCCCCTTATGATTTATCTTCTAAATTTAAATTCACACCCTACTTGTTTTTGAACTACTTAGCTTACAATTAAATTAAAATAATTCGAATATCTGAATTTGTACGTAATAATTCTTTTGAATAAAACTTTCTTAAAGAAATTAAAAACATTATTTATTACATCCACCAAAAAATTGTCTCTCTGAGGAATAATTATAAATCATCCTCTCTTAATTAAGTGTTGAGTATTCAATCTTTGTCTTTGACATGAAAAATTAATACTCTAGACCATTATCTCATTTATCAAGATACCTATTAGGAATAACTAAAAAAAATTAGTTACCATAGTCAACGGTAAATACATTAGGCTGCGTTTGTTTCTGAGAATAAAATAGGATAAGATACTGATGGACAGAGATACAAAATTTTATGTTCTTATATTCTGTTTGGTGATAAACTATAACAAATTATGAAAATTCAATTTATTCTTATTTTTTTTCATTAAAAAAATTTGAAATGAAAAATGTAATAATAAAAAATTAACAAGAATAATGAAAGTAAAAATAAAAAATAAGTTGTGTCTATTGTTAGTGTCTCCGTGTCCTTCCTATCAGGATAGACACAAAATACACTAATTCGGTGTCTCTGGACACATTGTCTCTGTCCATGTCTTTTCTGTCAAACACGATTTTGTGTCTCTGTATTCCTGTCTCAGTGTCCTGTCTCTATAAATAAACGCAACCTTAGTTATAGAAAAAAAATTAAATGATTTAAATGTATAAACTAACAAGAAAGGGGAAAATTGAATTAAGTGGGGCTTTAATTTAAAAATTGGACCTAACTACATGGTGTCATTTTCCAATAGTGGAAAGTTAGATGCCATAACTAGGTAGGGGAAACGCATAAGAAGGTTCATAAGCCAAAAGCCACAAGCATGAAAGCATAGGGTACCTTACAAATTGCTTGGAGCATTCTGGTGTTTTCATTTGTGGGTTCACAATTTTGTGTTATCTCTGTCCCTTCTTTATTCTCTCTCACACACATCAATTTATACGTCTTCTCTCTCACATGCCAATTAATACAAATACAATCAAGTAGCTAGGCCACACAAATTACATAGAAATGGGTTCCCATTATTTACTAAGAATCCTGCTAGGGAGCCACTAAGGATCGAACTCTTGACCTTTCAGATCTAGAGTTTTAATACCATGTCATGATACCACTCATTTCAAAAACTTACACTGATGGAAAAAGATAACACTAATGGTTACATCTCTAATACTCCCTAAACCTCCATTATACGCATTGTACAAATATTCTATTAGCTTCCCATACTTTCTCATTTACTAATTCAAGATCACAAATATATATTCTATATAAATGTAAAAGAGAAAAAATAAATAAATCTTTAACTTTTTAATTCAAAAATACATGAC